>NW_009243184.1:0-10845 GCF_000388065.1 Fonticula alba | reverse complement strand
AACAAAAACACATAAAAACTCACTAATAAAAATAGGAGGAAGAGAATATTTCAAAAAGCTCACAAAACAACAATATATCAACAACATCACAACTACTATTACATCCACATCACATGCACACTATAAAATTATTAAACCATCAAAAAAAAAAAAATAATAAGAAATCACAATCTAATAGAAAAATTTCTATTAGATTTATAACAACATAATTACATAAAAATGGGGGTATAGCTCAGTGGTAGAGCATGTGGTCATTGGTTCGATTCCAATTGCTCCTTACATAGCTTCCAGCAAAAGTGTATCATCAGCCATATATTAGATTTTTAGATTTTTTTATATGGCTCTGTATAGTTTTTAGCTCAGTGGTACCTATATCTCAATAATACTATAGTATTATTTTATTATTTTTAATTCAGGTTAAAATAATATTATTATATTATTTTTACTCATATAAGTTTTAAGCTACTGGTAGCTTGTAGTAATTTTTTAGACGGACTCGTCTTAATATTTAATAGCAGTTTGTTATATTATAATATAACAAGCTGCATGACCTGAGTGATTGGGCTAGTCGTTTAGAATCCAGAGGAGTAGTAATAGAACAATCATCTCAGGTAGTGGCTTTTTAATTATATAGTGTATTTATGTGATAAGGTATTAATTTTAGGTTATTAGTTGAATAACCTATAATTAATTATATTTTGTTTTATTAGGTGTTGATAGTTGGGCCGGTTTAGCTTAGTTGGTAGAGCAATTGATTTGTAATCAATAGGTCGCAGGTTCGAGTCCTGTTATCGGCTGTTTTGTTTTAGGTGGGTATGGTGGAATTGGTAGACACGCTTGTCTTAGAAACAAGTGAATTTATTTTCTTATGGGTTCGAGTCCCATTATCCATATGTTTTCTTTAGGTGGTGTTGTAGTAAACACTTGTGGTGTTTATCCTTAGAGCTGTTATATTTTGTTTGGGTTTTTGTGTTTTGTTTGGGTTTTGTTATTTTATTTTATTGGGGGGGGGTAGTTTTTGTGGTGGTTGTTTTGTTTTTTATTTTATTTTATTTGTTTATTTTATGATTTTGGTTAGTTTTATTGATTTTTTATTGGTGGTTGTTCCAGTTTTGATAGCGGTGGCTTATTTAACGTTGGCGGAGAGGAAGGTGATGTCTCTTTTTCAGAGAAGGAAGGGTCCTAATTTGGTGGGTCCTATGGGTATTTTACAGCCTTTTGCGGATGCATTGAAGTTATTGGTTAAGGAGATTGTTATTCCGGTTCAGGCTAATAAGAAGATGTTTATTGTGGCTCCTATAATTACATTGTGTTTTTCTTTATTGGGTTGGGTATTTATTCCTTTGAGGGAAGATGTTTTAGTAAGTGATATTAATGTGTCTATTTTATTTACTTTGTTGGTGTCAGCTTTGGGGGTTTATGGTATTGTTATTGCAGGTTGGTCTTCAAATTCTAAGTATTCATTGTTGGGGGCGATTAGGTCTGCGGCTCAGATGATTTCTTATGAGGTTTCATTGGGTTTGATAATTATAGCTACTGTTATTGTGGCTGGTTCATTAAATTATGTTGAGATAATTATGAATCAAGAGATTTATTGGAATATTTTAAGTTGTTTTCCTTTATTGGTTATGTTCTATATTTCAGCAGTTGCTGAAACTAATAGGCCTCCATTTGATTTGCCGGAGGCTGAGGCTGAGTTAGTGGCGGGTTATAGTACTGAGTATTCTGGTATTGGTTTTGCTATGTTTTATATGGGGGAATATGCTAATATTATATTAATTTCATGTATTACTGTAATTTTATATTTAGGTGGATGGTGGGGTTTTATTTTATTTAACCAATTCTCATTCGTTGTAAAGCTTAGTTTTTTTTTAATTGCATTCGTTTGGGTTAGGGTTGCATTCCCTAGATTTAGGTATGATCAATTGATGAGGTTAGGATGGCTTGTATTTTTACCTGTAGGTACAGGTATAGTACTATTTAACAGTGGGATTATATACGGTTTAAACATCTAATATGACATTTTCTATAAATCCATTGTTTGGTTTAGTATTGTTTCCATTAATTATAGTTGTGCACAGTATTTTATTTAAATCTAAACTTGAAAAAGATAATTTTACTAAAGAAGCTTTAATAATTTCTTCTGCTATAACACCTTTATATTCTCTTTACTGCTTATTATTGGGTCATGAGGATTTTTCTTCTATTTTAAATGGTTATACTTTGAATTTTGTAGTGTCTGTATTTCCATTTGAAGGTATTGTGACATTTTTATTAGATAAATTCTCATTAATATTTGTAGTTTTAACTGCGTTTACAGTTCATATTTGTATGTTTGTAAATTATAATATGTCTAATAAAAAGTATGTTGAGATGTTTATATTATTAATGTTAATTCAATCTATATTAACATTGGCATTTTTAACTAATAATATAATAGCTTTTTATATGTTATTTGAACTAGTATTAATTCCTATTTTTTTTATAATTGGTATTTGGGGTTCTAGGAATAGAAAGGTTTTAGCTGCATTTCAATTATTCTTGTACACATTATTTGGTTCTTTATTTATGGTTTTCGCTATTGCCTATATATATGTTACTAAAGGAACTTTAGTGTTGAATGATCTTATAGGTACTGATTGGTCATTCTTAGAAGAAAGGTTATTATGGTGTGCATTTTTTTTAGCATTTGCAATTAAAATTCCTATGGTTCCATTTCATACATGGTTACCAGAGGCGCATGTAGAGGCGCCTACATCTGGGTCTGTATTATTAGCAGCATTGCTTTTAAAATTGGGTACTTTTGGATTAATAAAGTACTCATTAGCATTATTTCCAGATGCATCTTGGTACTTTGCTCCTTTTGTTTATTTAGTTAGTTTGATTAGTATTTTGTATAGTTCACTAACTACATTGAGACAAATTGATTTAAAAAAAATTATTGCTTATTCATCGGTGGGTCATATGAATTTTATTACTCTTGGAATATTCTCGTTTAATGTTCAAGGATTAGATGGGGCTCTATTGATTATGGTTAGTCATGCATTTATTTCTTCTACATTATTTATATTAGTGGGTTCTTTATATGATAAATACCACACTAGAGTATTAAAATATTATAGAGGATTGACAGTATTTATGCCGATATTAAGTACTGTGTTCTTTATAGCTGTTTTAGGAAATCTAAGTATGCCTGGAACATCTAACTTTGTAGGAGAATTTTTAATATTAATAGGAACATTTCAAAAATCACCAACAACTGCAGTTATAGCAGGATTATCAATTATTTCTACAGCCGCATACTCAATTTGGCTTTATAATAGAGTATTCATGGGAAGATTAAGTATTCATATTCATCAAACTAGGGATATAAACTATGACATGACATTACCAGTAAGCATAGTTCTAATCTTTTTATTTATTGGATTAGGAGTATACCCTAAAATTCTATTAGAATCTCATATGACACCTCTATTAATAAAAACACAACTATAAATGTATCTACAAGGGGTAGTTATAGATAAAGAATTAAATATTATTAGAGGATTAAAAACAATCAGTGGAATAGGACAAAAAAAAGCAGAAGAAATATGCAACCTATGCCACATACACCATAAATTAAAAATATCAGAGCTAGATAACCAACAAGAAAGACGAGTACAAACACTAGTAGCTAAAATGAGAGTAGGACACTTATTAAAAAAAGAAACAACATCCGATATATTCAACCTTATCAACAATAAAACATATAGAGGATATAAACACCTACTAGGACTACCCGTAAAAGGACAAAGAACAAAAACAAATGCAAAAACAACAAAAACACATAAAAACTCACTAATAAAAATAGGAGGAAGAGAATATTTCAAAAAGCTCACAAAACAACAATATATCAACAACATCACAACTACTATTACATCCACATCACATGCACACTATAAAATTATTAAACCATCAAAAAAAAAAAAATAATAAGAAATCACAATCTAATAGAAAAATTTCTATTAGATTTATAACAACATAATTACATAAAAATGGGGGTATAGCTCAGTGGTAGAGCATGTGGTCATTGGTTCGATTCCAATTGCTCCTTACATAGCTTCCAGCAAAAGTGTATCATCAGCCATATATTAGATTTTTAGATTTTTTTATATGGCTCTGTATAGTTTTTAGCTCAGTGGTACCTATATCTCAATAATACTATAGTATTATTTTATTATTTTTAATTCAGGTTAAAATAATATTATTATATTATTTTTACTCATATAAGTTTTAAGCTACTGGTAGCTTGTAGTAATTTTTTAGACGGACTCGTCTTAATATTTAATAGCAGTTTGTTATATTATAATATAACAAGCTGCATGACCTGAGTGATTGGGCTAGTCGTTTAGAATCCAGAGGAGTAGTAATAGAACAATCATCTCAGGTAGTGGCTTTTTAATTATATAGTGTATTTATGTGATAAGGTATTAATTTTAGGTTATTAGTTGAATAACCTATAATTAATTATATTTTGTTTTATTAGGTGTTGATAGTTGGGCCGGTTTAGCTTAGTTGGTAGAGCAATTGATTTGTAATCAATAGGTCGCAGGTTCGAGTCCTGTTATCGGCTGTTTTGTTTTAGGTGGGTATGTTTTTGTGTTTTGTTTTGTTTTTTTAATGAGCTTTATCCTGGCTCAGAAAGAACGCTAATAGATATGCTTTACACATGCTAGTTGATTGTATTGCATTTTTTTTGCTTTGTAGCATGGCGAAAGGGTGAGTAATGTATGAGAACTTTCCTATATGATGATTTATTGTCTATAGATGGGCTTATATAAGATTAGGTAGTTGGTGGGGTAATGGCTCACCAAGCCGGGGATCTTTAGCTGGTTTGTGAGAACGTACAGCCACAGTGGGGGTGAGAAGAGACCCACCTTTCAATTGAAGGCAGCAGTGGGGAATCTTGGACAATGAGGGTAACCTTGATCCAGCGATATCGAGTGGAGTATGAAGAGCTTAGCTAGACAACTCCGGAGCCGTATTTTTAATAATGATAATGGTACGGATGAAAGTCCCGGCAAATATCCATGCCAGCAGCCGCGGTAATTTGGATGGGGCGAGCGTTTTTCGGAATTACTGGGCATAAAGGGTGCGTAGGCGGGTATGAATTTTATTATTATGTGGTGCATATATCAAATCTGTACTCTTTTAATAATTCAACCTTTTTTGTATGAATAAGCGAGAGGTTTTTGGAATTTTCGAGGGAGGCTTAACCCCCATCGATCTCTTAAGGAACTGTAATGGCGAAAGCATTTAACTGGCGCTTATTGACGCTGAGGCACGTAGGTGTGGGTAGCGAAAGAGATTAGAGACCTCTGTAGTCCACTACTGTTAACGATGAGCAGGCTGTAGGCCAAATTTGGAGGTTCCTACGAAAGATAATTCTTACTGTTCCGCCTGGGGAGTACGGTCGCAAGGCTGAAACTTAAAGGAAGTGACGGGGACTGATATACGCGGTGGAGCATGTGGTATAATTCGATACTCCGCGATAAACCTTACCAGTTTTTGATAAATTCAGGTGTTGCATGGCTGCCGAAAGCCCGATGCAATAATGTTTCTAGTTAACTCTGCTAACGGGCGCAATCCTGAGCGTTTTTTATAATTTAGTTTTATTTAACGCTTATTCCAACTAATTTCTAATTAGCAATGATATTGTGCGGTAACAGCCTATATATAAATTATATTAATAAGTATATAATTTATTTTATTTATTAATATAATAGAAATTAGTTACTCAGAGGAGACCAGTTGATAGCTGGCTCTTTTATAAGGATGACGCCAAGTCCTCATGGCCCATATAAACTGGGCTACTCACGTGCTACAATGGCCTAAAACAATAAGAATGCTACCTACATAACACTAGTAAGCAAATCCTAAATTTGGCCTAAGTTCGGATTGGACTTTGAAAATAAGTCCACCAAGATGGAATCGCTAGTAATCGTGGATCATCATGCCACGGTGAAGCTATGAATCAGTTTTGTACACACCGCCCGTCACATCTCGGAAAAGATGTTCGCCTGAAGTGGAATGGAGGGTTACGCAAATATAATAAATTATTATTATATTTTAATAATAATAATTGTATTTAGCAGAATCTGGAGGCAGTGGCGTATTGACACTGTCATGAATTAATTTAGCATTTTTCTAGGGTCACTGATTGACTGAGGTGAAGTCGTAACAAGGTAATGGTAGGGGAACCTGTCGTTGGAGTATTATTTTCAAAGTTAAAAGGCGGACTAATTTAATGGTAAAATAGGAGCCTGCAAAGCTTCGTATATAGGTTCGATTCCTATGCCCGCCTTATATTTATATGTTGGGTAGGGCTAAATTCAAGTATATTTTGGAAAGGTGGCAGAATGGTTAATGCATCAGTTTGCTAAACTGACGACTTTTGGTCTTATGGGTTCGAGTCCCATCCTTTCTAAATGCCTTCTTCGTCTAGAGGTCAGGACATTACCTTTTCATGGTAAATACATGGGTTCGAATCCCATAGAGGGTGTATTTTATTAGGGGTTATAGCTCAGTTGGTAGAGCAATTGCTTTGCAAGCAAAAGGTCATGGGTTCGAATCCCATTAATTCCAGATGGTTTGTTTGTTACTATGATGGTATATGGGGGGGAATTATATTGTATGTCACCTTTATCGCAATATAGTATTCATTCTTATTTAAGTGTATTAATAGGAGGGTTAGATTTTTCATTTACATCTTCTACGATTTATTATATAATTTCTTTATTTGTTATAGCGTATATATTTACTACATCTATAGATACGTTATTATTAGTTCCTAATAGATTTCAATCTGGCTTAGAGCAAGTTTATACTATGTTAAGGGCTATGGTTGTGAATCAATTAGGAAATTCATCTATTACATTAGTGCCTTTGATTGTTACTATTTTTATGGTTATATTTATATTAAATTTAATAGGTTTAATTCCTCACTCATTTTCTATTACATCTCAAGGTATAGTTCCTATTTTTTTATCTTTTTCTGTGTTTTTAGGTTTTACATTCTTAGGGTTTGTTAATAAAAGATTAGGGTATTTATCTATATTCTTACCTCAAGGGGTTCCAGGTTTTATTTCTCCTTTTGTTGTATTAGTTGAAGTAATTTCTTATTTATCTAGATCTTTATCATTAGGGTTGAGGTTATTTGCTAATATGTTTGCAGGTCATACATTATTAAATATATTAGGTTCATTCACAGTAAAAATAGGTGAGTTAGGGGGTATATATTTATTATTGGCTATATTTCCATTTTTCTTTATTTTATTCTTCTCTTTCTTAGAATTATTAGTTTGTTTCCTTCAATCATTAGTTTTCGTTATTTTAGTATTAACTTATTTAGAGGATACAACTAATTAATGATAGTTAATCTTAATAGTTTTTTTTTTGGTTTGTCTACAGAGTTATATCTGTTAAACGCTATTTTAATTTTAGTGTTGATTAGCCCTTTAATATCTTATTCAGGTAAATTTTTGGTTAACTTAGTATTGGTGGTTTTATTTACAGGTGTTATCCTAGTGTTAATTCAGCCTGAGGGTGTATTCTTTGGGTTTGATCATTTGATTAGGTTCAGTGATGCTACTAATAATATTAAATTTTTAGTGTTAACTGTTTCTGCTTTATTGATTTATTCATGTAGAGTTTACTTATCTAAATATTTAACAGCGGATGCATTATTAGTGCTTTTGTTATCTATTATTGGGATGTTTCTTGCATTGATGGCATATGATTTTAGATTAATGTTTATTGGTTTAGAACTTATGGGGATATCTTTTTATATTTTAATAGCATTAGATAAAAATATAAAAAGTTCTATTAAAGCAGGATTAAACTATTATGTGGTTGGTTCAGCTATGACTGCTATTAATTTATTAGGTATTGTTATGGTTTACAAATCTACTGGGTCTTTTAATTGGTTAAATCAATCACAGATAAATTTATTTTTAGGTAATGATAGTACACTATCATTAGGGGTAATGTTGATTATTATAAGCTTATTGTTTAAATTAGCAGCAGCTCCATTCCATTTATGGGCTCCTAAAATTTATGGGGATTCTTCATTATTTATGGTTATTTTTCAAGGGTTAATTCCAAAAATGCCTTTATTATTTATTATGTTCTCTGTTATAAATTTTGTTTCAGTATCTTCTGATTTATCTCTTTATACATTAATCTGGCTTTCTGTTTGTTTATCTGTATTATTGGGCTCATTAGGTCTTTTATTCCAAAGTAATTTTAAAACTATATTTATATACTCTTCTATTACTAATATTGGATTAGCCTTGTCTGCAGTATCTAATATGTCAGAAACAAGTGCTCAGACATTAGCGGTATTCATTACTATTTATACATTAATGTCTGTAGCATTAGCAATATTATTCTTTTCATTTGGAACTAATAATTTAAGAGCATTAAAAGGATTAATAGAAATTAATCCTTATTTAGCTATAGCAGCAGCATTAATTTTATTTTCATTAGCAGGTGTTCCTCCATTAGCTGGGTTTTATTCTAAGTTTTCAATTATTTATAATACAATGTATAATGAAACATTTATTGTAATGATCCCATTGATTATTGGAAGTTGTGTTTCAGCATTTTATTATTTATATTTAATAAAAACTTGTTTCTTAGATAAACCAGAGTCTAAAACACCTTTGTTTATTACTTATTATCAAAGTTTATCTTTGTTTGTGGCTACAGGAGTTGTCTTGCTAGTCTCTACTAAGCCCTGGTTAGTAGTTATTATTAGTGGAACGATGTTAGGAATGGGAGAAACAATTTATGTATAGAAAAGTCTTAAAAACTAGAGGTCCTGGTAAAATTCAGTTTAGGGATACTCCTCTAGACAAAAATAAATTGTATGAACCTAACATAATGCCGGCTTGTGCATTATATGATTTAATGGGAAATAAGTATATATCTAATTATAGATATTCTCATAACCCATTTTATGCTATGCATTTTCCTGAAGCAGTAGAAACTTCTAAAGGACTCTATATGTTTGTAGAACAGAAGCCAAGTATTGTTCCCCATAATAGTGAAGAAGCGTTAGTAGAATTTATAAAAGTTAGGTTGTTAAATAAATGGTTAAAAAAAAAAAAATGGTAACAGGAAAAGGATTTTATACTGATTTTTATATATTATATGTCTCATTTATACATTGTATTATATTAATAGCAGTTTCCATGATAGCATTAAGAGCCTTAGAAAATCCTGAGTTAGTTGTAGACTCATTGCTTTCAAGAGATGTAAAATATAAGGATAAGCAATATAGAGATAATTTTGAAACATATCAATATGATGCTGATAATAAGATTAAAGGTGAAATCCTTTATAAAAAACTAGAAAAAAGGTTTAAGATGAAGGACTTACAATATAGAACTTTAGCTAAACTATTAAATACATTAACAATTATTAAAAATGATGGACATGGAAAAGGGGCATTTAGATTTACTAAGAGCTATAGTTCTATAGACGATGATATTTTAAGTTTAAATCAAAAATTATTAAATATTGTTAAGGATATAGAATTAATTCTATATAAAATAAAAGAATTAGAAAAAGAATTAATACGCTTAGAAATGTCTCAAGACTCTAAAGATAGAAACAAGGGCTTTATAAGAACAGATGTAGAAGCATCAGCTAAAACATTTTTAAAAAAAGAAAAGAGGATAAACAAACATATTCCAAATGTTCATGAGGAATATGAATTAGATGAAGCCCCAGTAAATTATTTTAATATAGATGACACTATATTAAAACAATCAATAAAAAAAAAAATTAATAAATACATATTATTATCCAGCAGGGCAAATAGCTATTTATTTAAAAATATTATAACAAGCCCCTCAAATAATAAAATTAAAAACATCAATAAGATAAAATATAACTTAAGACATATCATAAAATTAGAAAACATACAAAATAATATATATAAACAAAACCAAACCATCAAACACAACCTAAACTATAGCACCAAGCCATACAACATCATAAAAATACATGAAGATACACCAAACCAATTACAAAACAGATTAGAAAGAACAAATAAATACACATATAAACAACAACGAAAAACTATCATAAATCTAAGAAAAAACATAGAAATCCACAACAAAATAAACAAAATGAAACAAAATAAAAAAACAACAATACAATTAATAAAATTACAACATAAATGTAACCTATACATACTACAAAATAAACTACAAAATAAACTAAAGAGAAAATATAACAACCCACGTTATTCTAGAAAATATGCATTACACGTATACCGAATTTTCAAACGAAGACACAGGATCGCATTACTCTTAGGAGTCAAAGACTACCTAATTAGAGAAAAACCATACCGCATTCCTAGCCTAGAACTACAACAAAACAAAAACAAAACAAAATAAAAATGAGTATAATGGAAATGCAATATCCATCCATATTGCATGGGTTCGAATCCCATAACTCACATAAATATAAACAAATAAAATAAAAAAAAAACTAAACACATAATTACCACACCTAAATATCGAATAAACATACAAAACTATAAGCTTACAACAACCAAGCTATATAACAAATATAAGTACATAAACTCAATATAAAACAAAATAAAAAAAACAACATTTAATTACAATGAGAACCAATAAATAACATTCAAAACCAATAATACAAATAAACAGGACTATTAACAGCTACAAATAAAACAATAAACAAAAACACATAAAAACTCACTAATAAAAATAGGAGGAAGAGAATATTTCAAAAAGCTCACAAAACAACAATATATCAACAACATCACAACTA
>NW_009243183.1:0-5828 GCF_000388065.1 Fonticula alba | reverse complement strand
AAACCAACAATTCCTAAACATTAAGCAATACTACACACCACACATTATAACAATCATAACAATCATAACACTATTCAAAACCATCAAAAAACAACATAATAATAATATAAATAAAGAGTTTATAGCTCAGTGGTAGAGCATATGGTCATTGGTTCGATTCCAATTAAACTCCTAGATGTATTAGATTTGGCTTTAGGTCTGGTTGTATTGGTGTGTTGTTTTGGCTTATTTATGGGGTGTCCTTCTATTTTAGTGTTATCGGTAGTTGTTTTGGGTGGTGTTGTTTCTGGCTTAAGGGGGTTTGTTTTGTAGGTGAGTTTATATATAAAGTATAAGTGTGTTATTTAGTTGTTGGTCTGTCAAGTCTTTATGGGGAGGGTTATCTGCTTTGGTCTTTGTTTTTTTTTATTAAGTTTTATAGAGTTTATTTTGCTACAGCTCAAGTAATTCTTTTTTTTTTTATTTAGAGTTTTATTTATTTTGTTTGAATTTGTTTATCTTCAAGCTTTTTTGCTGGGTATGGTTGTTGAAGGTGGTGTTGTGTTTTGTTTTGTTTTTTATTTAGTGGTTATGGTTTTGTTTTGTGGTGGTTGTTTGTGTATTTTTGTTTATTTTGTTTGTGTTTTATTACGTTTAGTGTTTTGGCTGTGTTGTTACTTGGGTTTGGTTCTCTTTCTGGGATTTGTTTTGTTTTTGTTTTGTTGTGTGGTTTTCTTTGTTATTTTGTTTTGTTTTTGTATTTGTGGTATTCTTCTTTGCATAGGTAGATGAAAATGCGGAATGCCATTTTTATTTCATATTTTATATGTTTTATTTTAGGGACTTTATTTAATTTTTTATTTAGTTTTTTTGTTTTTTTTTTATAGTGTTTTTTTATTTCATTTGTTATGTTTTTGTTTTTTAACTCTATTATGTTTTTTTTTATTTTGGTGTAGTTTTCGTTTATTTCTGATTTTAAAACTAGTTTGTAATAGTGGTAGTTTATTTTTAGGTCTAGGATGAATATGTCTATTTCAGGGTGTTTTCTTCTGAATAGCCATATTTTCTTTGTTGCTATGTAATGGTTTTTTCTTATTTTTTTTATATTGTGACTGATTATAAATTTTATGGCGTATGGTATTTTTATAGTGATGTAGTTATATGTGTACCATGTTATAAATCTTATTGTTTGGTTTATGGTTTTTGGTAGCTTTGGTATTTTATTTATTAAGTGTCTAGGGGTTTTTACTATTAAGTATGCTAGTTTTTCTGCTAATCTTAATATAAACTTTGTGGAGGATTTTATATACATATTTAATAGTGTGTAGTCATTCTTTAGGTCTTCTACTATTGATAAAGAATGGTGTTTTTTAGGTAGCATATCTAAAATTCTATCTCTTTGAAGGATGTAGTATTTTTGATCGATCTCACTTATTTTTTTTTTAGAGTTTATTATTATTAATTTATCCCTGAATGAAAGTCTCTCTTCTTTTGTTAAAGGTAAGTACTCTTCATATATGGGTTTTATATGTTTATATACATAATACATTAATCGAAGTGGGCTAAATAATGATTTGTATATTTCTATAAGTGCTTTAATTATCATTGTTATATAGGTTAATATACTGAATGGTATAAATAGTACTATATATGGTATTTGTTCTATGGTGCTTTTGTTCCTTTTTTTCATTAAGAGTCTAATATATATTAATATTTTATTAAATTTTAATAAATAAATTATATTGTTTATAATATAATTTAGTGTTCTAAATGAAAAGCATTTTTTTTCATTTACATTTTTACCTATTTTAGATTCTTGAATGTAGTTATGTTTTCTATTTGGGGACGTATTTATTCTAAGGTTGTCGTCAGTATAATAGACCCTGTTTAAAGATGTATTAAAGGGCATTTCTTTAGGTATATTGCACTCTTTATTGTTTATCACCTTTAATATTTGTTTATCATACATTATTTTATTTAATCTAACTTCCATTAAAATACGGCTTAATACTATTCTATAGTATTTTAACAATCTAGGAGGAAATTTTTTATCAAGTATTTTGTATGCATGTCTTATTGCATTTCCTTTTCCTCCTATCTTTTTATATCTGGCTTCTGCTCTAAATTTGTTGCTTCTTCTTTTTAGAAATCCAGAGCCAATGGCTAAGGTTTTTATCATAGCTATTTTAGAAATTCTATTAAAATTATCTATGTTTTTATAAACTTTAGCGGACATTTCATATGGTCTCTCACCAGTTTCAAAAGAATTGAATTTTTCTATGTCTTTTTTATCTGATATGTACCTAATAGTTGGCTTATGATAAAAATGGTTTAGTACAAATTGATGGTATAGTTCCCTTTTATTTCTATTATATTTAGTTATCCCTCTAGAAAAAAATTTTTTTTTTATATGTATTACTATGTCAACTATATAAAAGTATATATATAAAGTAATTATAAAAATGATTACTGCTAAGTAAGCATTTATAGATTTATCTAATGTCCAGATTAATTGAAATATGTATGCTACTATACTAGATACAATAAATGCTCCAGTATATTTAAATAAACTTTTAATACGAAAATTATTTAGTTTATCTACCATATTGATATGTATGTGTTATATATATATTTTAAAGAGTTTATAGACCAAGCTATAAGCTCTTTTACCGTAGCTTCAGTGGGTCTATAAGCCCCAACAACAAATAATCTTGGATATAAAATGCTATATGCAACTAAATAGTAGTATAGCAGCAGCATGGCTACTCCTTGTCTAACTGGAAACATCTTTTCATCATAAACTAGATCTAATGAGTATAATGATCTAATTTTTACACCAAATCTAGAATATTTAAATATAGTATACATAATAGCAATTACAGTACAGAAGAATAAAGCCATTTGTATTTTTATAATCAACTCTAAAAATATAAAAAACTCTGGATCTAAAGTAGAATTTTTTAATATTACTTCTTTAATCCTATATCTATAGCCAAGTAAATGCGTGTATTCTACTCTCATTTATTTTTTTACTGATTTAGTAACTTTTGGCTCTAAACCCTCTATGTACAATCCCTTAGCTTTATATACATCTGGTCTCTTAATATTGCATATTCTAGCTGCTAAATTAGTAGCTTCTTGTTTTATATGAGAAGATACCATTATAGAACTTTGATTCAATATTAAATACTCACACAGATTTGATGAAGGTAACTCTATAAAATGACTATGACCTGCTTTAACATAAAACTTTCCTTCATATTCTTGAAATTTAGTACCCATTGCACTTGATGTAACCACAACTTTACATGGCGCAGTAATAGTTGTAAATAAACTATCTATAATTGAGTAAATAGTATTAACTTGAGATTTATTACTTCCCTCAATAAATAATTGGCCATCTTTTACTTCAAATGTATGAATAGTATTAGGTAATTTCAATTTTTTAGTATATTTTTTAGTAAATATAAACACATAGCCTTCTTGTAGTTTAAAAGAAACTGATTCTGGAACCTCTAATTTATAAGAATAGTTTACCATGATCTTTTTTTTATACCCACCAATTTACCTCTCTCTGCTGCATCTTTAAAAGATATTCTATTAATTCTAGCAAGTCTAATTACTGCCCTGGCCCTACCAGTAAATATACATCTATTCATAATTCTAGATGAATGACAATTATTATGAAAATTATGAATTTTATTAGAAAATGTGTTAGTATACTCTTCATTTTGTATAAATTTATTATCCCTAATAAATTTTATTTTTAAAATCTCATGCTTATTTAACAAATGAAGCTTTCTTCTAGCAAAATCTACTAATGTTTTTTTATTAGTCACGTAACGGAAGTTTTAAAGACGATAATTTAAAAACATTCTCTGCTAAGCTCTCACACTTCGTGAATACAAAATTAACATTGTATCCAATATTATAATTAACTGTATCATATAATTCAGTAAACTCAGGAGATTCTTTAATATTTTTAAATCCTCTAGATACATTTCCATATTTATCAAATGATTCTATAGAAATAGGATTTAAATCTATATTAGGAGTTTTCAATTGAATTAATTTAACTAAAAAATTATTTATACTGTCTGTAGAGCTTAATGTAATATAAACCCCCACAACAGAACCCTTTCTTAACTTAAAGTTAGAAATAGAACCCTTAGCTTTATTAAATTTTGGATTTAATAAACTATACACTTGATATAGTGAAATAATATTCATTTTTTTTCTTTCATTAATAGTTCTGAAAGAAGAGTTTAATACTATTTTTTTTAAAGGCTGAGCACTATATTCCTTTAGATTATAAAAATTATAACTTAGATGCTTCATTAATAGTTTTTTCTTGTAAGTAAATAACCCCTATTATATTTAGCCCTAACTTCATGCGGAACTGCCCCTGTAACTCTATTAGCTACAGGTGCAAAACCATCATTTAATATTAACCCAGTATTTTTATTACTATTTATAATAAAGCCAGAATTTCTTCTAAATCTATTTTTTGTAGATAGAACTAACACTTTGGCTACCTCACCCTTCTTAAATTTTTTTCTAGGTCTAACTTTTTTTAAAGCTGTAACAATAGGCTTCCCTGATATAGCCACTCTCATCTTATGACCACCCAATACTTTAATACATTGTACATTTAATACTCCTGTATTATCAGCTATTTTTAAATTAGTTAAGAATGTAATCATAATTCTGAGTATAACTTCTTTCTTCTTAATTTTTTCTTTTTTCTTTCTTTTCTAAATTGACACCCATTATGAGATTCAATTTCGTCCATACAGAACATAAAATACCTTTTTTTCCTCTTTTTAAACTTCCAAAAATTTTTTCTAGCAAATCTTAATATAGACTTGTGACAAGCCCCCAAAATCCCAATAAAACGAGCTTTATACATTTTTGTCAATCTATACATCTCTCTTACAAGATACTTACCTAAAGTAATCCTCCTTCTACCATTCTTACCTGCATGAAACCTCTCATACCCCGTATTAGAAGTCATAACTGTTTTATAAGACTGCCTATACTTATAACTTAAATCCCCATTAATAATATTTTTCCCTGTAGACAACCTAATCATTAATGCAGGAGAAAAAATAGCCCATATAAACCACCTTTTAATACCCCTAATCCTTCTAATACTTTTTTTTTTACCTACTTTAACACTTCTAAGAGATAAATGCTTAAAACCCTCAGCCAATCGTGAAGGCTTAACATAGTCAATATTCCTACGAGTTAAAAACCTCTTAAACCTCTTAATCACCCTAATAGACTTAACCTTCCTACTCTTCACCCTCAAACTTAAGTTTTTTCTAGGAGGCCTAGAAAAGTTAGTCTCAGAACGACCTAAAACCAAACCCATCAACTTATTAAACACAAACTTAAAAGCCAACACAGGCCTAGCCAACAACTTATTACAAGAAGCCACCACAGTCCACATAGACCTCCTAACAGGCTTAAACTTAACAGACAACTTATACGGCTTAAGCCTCCTAACCGACCTCCTCATCCTAAAAATAAAATAACGAGCAGACCTCCTCAACTTAAACCTCTTCCTCCTAGACTTCTTAGCCTTAAGAGAGCTAGCCAAAAAAAACTTAAACTTCAACCTCCTAAGCATTTTCAAATACAACTCATGAGACTCAGGAGCCCCAGGCCTAAACTGCAAAGCAAGCAAAACACGAGAAGGCCTACGAACCCTAGAATTCTTAAAATCATTCTTAGAAAAAAGAAAAGACAAAGCCATTAAATCTAACCTATTATACATAAATATAAATCTAATAGTAAAATAACTAAATCTAAATTTTGATCCACAACTGAATTAATCACTAACAACC
>NW_009243182.1:0-17980 GCF_000388065.1 Fonticula alba | reverse complement strand
TTATAAAATTTTTTTTTATGAAAAATATTTTATTTGTGAGAGGAGAGTATTTGAATTTGGACGGTATTAGGTCTGTTTATTTGTTGGATTTTAATGATTTGGAGTTGTTGTTTTTGAAGGGGGCTGTATTGGATTTGTTGGCAGCTGGTGGGGTTGGTTTGCCGGTTTTATCGGTTTCTGGTGTTATTGATGATTTGTCTCAGTTGGAGTTTAGGAGGGTTCATGTTTCTTTGCCTAATTCTATTAAGTTTTATAGGGTTTTTAATAAGAGGGGTAGGTTGGTGAATTTGAAGTGTGAATCTAAAGATGTTTTGGGTCAATTTAGGAGGCTTCCTTTTTTTTTAAGGAGGCGTAATTTTTTTAATAAGAGGAGGTTTTTGATGTTATATGATTTAAAAAAATATGGGAGGTTGAAGTATGTTGGTGTTAGAGATCCTTTTTTTTTTTATAATTATAGGTATTTTTATGAGCGTAAGGGTTCTTCTCATGCTTTTATTAAGTATAAGAGGTATGAGAGGGAGTTATTTTTAAAGATTTCTGGGTATAATTCTTATAAGAAATCTGAGTTTAGTGAAGTGTATTCAAAGAATTATAAATTTGGTGGGTTGAATACGTTTACTGAGTTGAATAGGGGCTTATTTCATTTTATAAGGTTGGCTATTAATAAATATTTTAAAATTATTAGTAATAGGGCTAATTTAAAAGATAAAGTTTTATTTTATAGATTAGAGCGTTTAATTCATGGCTCTTTTAACACTTTTTATATTTTAAAGTATAAACAAGATAAGTTAACTATTAGATCTAAGTATAAATTTAAGTGGAGGAGGTCACGATTAGCTATATTTAAATATGTTGTAGGTCGTTATAAGTATAATTTAAAAACTAAAAGTTCTAAATCATTTAATAATTTTTTATTAAATAACCCAGATATTTTTCCTGATCCTATATATATTAAAAAAGAGGGTAAATCTAAATTATATTATTTTAACTCTTTCTCAGAGTTAAAAGATTATAATAAAATTAATAATAAAAATATTAAATGGCCATATTTTTTAGAGGACAAGCGCCTTATTTATAGTCTAGCAAGAAATGCAGTGGATGTTAGATTAACATCCAGGTTTTTTAATACTTTTAATATAATGGATCCTAACACATTTTCAACTATGGCTAGGATAGGCCATTTTAGAGGATTTTTATTTCAAAAAGTTGAAAGGAAATTTTCTTTTAAGTATGCAGCTAGACAAAAGATCCAAGATAAACAAGATTTAGCTAACTTAAAAATAGAAAGAAGAATTAAATTAAAGATTAAAAACGTTAGGATATTAAGATATAAACCATATCGTCTATTGAGGCTTAGAAAAAGATGTAATAAATTTTTCTTAACTAAAAATAAACCTAGGTTAAGAAAATCTATCTTTGGAATGGTCCATAAATATGCCAATTGTTTATTTACTTATCATTATAAAAGGGTTATAGCCCATAGAGTAAAGAAAAGAATATTGAGACAAAACAAAAGAATAGGATTAACAAAATATACTAATAGGACAAAATTCTTTTTTAAAAAGGGGGCGATAAAACCTTTATCTAAAAGGGGGGAGCCTTTTTATGAGCAGGGTTCTTTTAGAGGAAGGGATTTCTTATTTAATATAATGAAAAATTATATTAATTGTAATACATATAATAATGTAGTTTTATCTAAAGACTTAAACTCTCTTTATACAAGGAGAGTAAAAACAGAATTATATAAGTATAATAATACAGAATTTATTAAAGACACTTTAAACTTGTTATTTCCTGAATTAGACTTTACTAAAGATGAGTTAAGGACTTTTTTAGTAAATAGTAACTTAGATTCATCT
The DNA here is from genome assembly GCF_000388065.1 of Fonticula alba. NCBI lineage: Eukaryota > Rotosphaerida > Fonticulaceae > Fonticula > Fonticula alba. The sequence goes on along the minus strand of NW_009243182.1, from coordinate 16,121 downwards.
AATCTAGAAAAAAAGATACATAGAATTAAATATAAAACACACAACAAATCATTAGAACATTTAAGATGGTTTAAATTAACAAAGCCTGATAGTTGTTTTACGTCAGAATTAATTAAGTTATTAGCTGAAGGAAAGTTAAACATTATGCTATTTAATAATATTTATCAAGAGATAGAGAATGAAAATATTATTTTATTAATAGATTATTTAAAAAAATGTTTAAAAACTAGGCAGGTGTTAATGGACTATACTCCCAGTATAGTAGAGATAAAAAAAGCCATTGAGATATATAAGCTCTGTCTACTTCTTAAAGAAATAGATGAGGAAATAGTCTCAACATGTTTTAAATATTGATTTATTAAGTACCCAGATATAGTTTGTAAATTAATTATATTTCATATTATATGAATAATATAATATATAATTATAATCATAAATCTTATAGTCACTCCCCTAAAAAAATAAACTTAGGAGCAGGTTATAAACACTTAGATTACCAAGATAATTTTGTAACAGAAAAAATAAGAAAAGGTTTTATAAAAAATGGTAAAAGTCAAAAAATGCATAATGCTTTAAATCAAGTATATATATTATCAAGAGAGAATGATGGTGTTAGCCCATATGAATACTATATGTACCTAACATCTGAATCATTACCAATAAGTAAATACATAAACATTAGAATGGGAAGACAATCTAAAAAACATTTTTTAATGTTGGGCTCAAGAAAACTTTCAGTCTATAAAAACTTAATATTACAACACATTAAAAACTTAAACGGAGTAGATGGACTCCCTAAAAAACTACTTGTATCATTAAATCATTTTAGGAATGTACAAACTAAACATTTAACAATATATTCTAGAAAAAATCGCATGGAATTCTATACTACAAAATCTAGAAAAAGAACAGTAGCTCTAAAAAATAGAATATTACAAATGAAAAGACTAAGAGTAAGACTAGTAAACTTCTTTATCAAAAACCATAAAGAAGAGAACATAAGCCCTAAACTAGCTAAAACTACACCAAACACAAAAGAATTAAACATAAAAAAATTAAATAGAATTGCCAACATCAAAAAAAACATTAAGGTTAAAATTATACCAGAAGGAATACACCCTACTAAAATGTTAGAAAAAGCAACTAACACTAAAAAATGCTTTACAAAAAATGATGACGTGAAAAAAAAAAAAAATGCTATCTAATTTGTATAATATGCTTCTTTCTACTGTTAACCTAATCCTTTTTGATATGGGATACTGGGGTGAAATATCAAGTGTAATAATCACAGAAAAACTCCCTGAAACAATCCCTACAAAGATTTCTAAGCCTTATTTAATAAGACCATTAATCGACTCATTCATAATGAGTAAAGGATCTTTATTCCAACTATTATTTAACTCTCAAGCAGAAGACTTAAAAAAAGCCTATATCTTAAATAAAACATTAGTATCTGAGGGATCTCCTACTAGATTCGATACTTATAAAGGAATACACTATATTTATATGAACTCTCATATGAATTCATATAAAACAGCAGGACTATTAAAAGCCAGTGAAATTATAGAATGGCTAGATAAATTAGACAATAAACTAGACACAACTTATTCTGAAGAATTCAAAGAATACGCCGAAACTTATTCAGAAGACAAAGCAGTAGAATTCTTTCACAACTCACAATCATTACATTGCACAGCCCTATCAAACTCCCACTCTTACACTCAATTCTACAACAGCACTGCCCGAGCATTAAACTTAATGTCAGAGAGTGAATATAAAGAATTTGCAAAAACAGTTAAAGAAAACTACGCAAAAGCCCACCCAAAAACTCCAAACAAAGAACTAACAAAATTAGCAATAGAAGCAACACAAAACAACATCCACCAAAATTGGATAAGCTATTTAAAAACTATAGGAATCACTCAAGAAACAACACAAAACAACACACCAAATGAACTCAGAGAAACATTAACTCCATTACAAGCAAACCACACAACAAACCCAAACATTAACAACCACAACAGGCAAACAAACCCAACAATAGGAAGCATACTACAACACAACATAACAAACAAAACAACACACCAATACAACTACACTACATGGACAAACAACATTATCAACCAAAACAATAACAAATATTAAATATAAACAAAGACGATACCATAAAAAAAATCCCTGATAGATTTTTTATTTATTAAATAAAAAACATTTAATAATTTTTTTTTTTTCAGGTCTAGGAAAGAGCAGGTTTACCTGTGAATGGGTTCGAATCCCCTTGCCTGTAAACTAATTCTTTGTTGTGTAGTTACTTTAGTTAGTATTATGGTTTTAATTAAAAAGATATTATACGAATTGAATAGTACAGGACATCTATATGTGGCTATATACAGTATTTTGTTCTGTCTTAATTTTATAGCAGTTTATTTTTCTTGTTAAAGTAATGGTGTTATGGGTGGGGTTGAGAGCTATAGTTTTTGTAGTATTTATATCATTTTTAGTGCTAATATTATATGAGTCATAATACCCTTATGATTTTCCAGTGTGTATCTCGTTAGATTCATAAATCTATGGTTATAGACTTATGAATTACAAGGGTTAATTCTAGCTCTGTATCATTGTTTTATTTTAGTTAAGCTATTTCTTAGAAAATGTATTTATTGGATATTATTTTAGGAAATAATCGTGAACTAAGCTCTGTTAAGACTCTGGCTAAATTATAATTGAGTTGATAGGTGTGTATACACTACTTGCAGTTATTTATATAGTAGTATTTTCCTAGTAGATATTGTTTGGGTTATATTTATATTGTTTTAGATATAGCACAGGTCTACTAGGAAGATATAGCATTACAATAGCTAATGGGTATAATCTTAGTTTTACACTATTAATATAAAAACATTTATAATTTTATTTTTAGTGCGTAGGTTTAGACTAGTTTATATTATTGTAATTTTGATTAATTTATCTGTATTATAATGTCTTTAGGTTTATTATGTAATTCTAATGTTAATTTTAAATTAGTGATTAAGTTCTTAATCAAAATAGTGTTTGGTAGTAGGTGTGAGGCTAACTGTGTTAGTTCTTACTATCTAATAGTTAGAACCTACTAGAGTTAGAGCTCTTTACTTATGAATGAATTATATGTGAAGACTTTCTTATATAAAATCATGGCTTGCAGTCACCAATATGTTAGTGAACTCAATTTATTAAGTGTATTTCCTCTAACACAATGCTCCTATAGTATAGGCTTATAGTGAAGAAGGGTTGATGTATTTGTCCAAGGCTGTACTGGCTAAAACTAGTGGGTTATAATCTAGAATATAACTCTCTAGATAGAAATAATAGCTGTGTATTTAGAGAAGCTTGATAGGACATTTTAAAAGTAGGGGGTTTATAATTCTATTTAAATATGCTAATTCAGCCTACATTATTGGTATAATATATATATCTTTAAAATATAAGGTACAAACAATATTTAAACAATATTGTTTTTATTTAATAAACCTAAAATTATTAAAACATATTAGAACCAGCACCTATTATTAGTTATTACCAATATGTTTTAATAGGAACCTGTTTAAAATTAGTTTATATTAAAAAAACTAGGCCCCTAGTTTTTTTTTCAGTCCAAAATAATTTCTGTTTATTAATTATCCCGCAAAATAAGACTTAGAATATATGCTATTAATATTATAGTATAATATTTTAGCTATAGGATGTATTGGGGTGCTTATTCATATTTTAAGGCTTTATATTTTAGAGTTAGATATTATATGTTTTAATAATTTGGGTTATTTAGCAGTCCCCAATACATTTATTAATTTAATAGAATTATTTATAATGTATTGTATATTATATACTTTTTTTAGTTATATCTATTTTATTTAGAATTTAATAAAGGGAAGGTACTGACAGACCATCGTTTAGAAACTTATACCTTATCTAATCATAGTTAGGATGTACCCTGAATAAGTGTATTTAAATATAAATATAATATTATATTTATATTTAGTATAAGTATTATGTACTAGATCAATAAGTTTTTTATCTACCTAATGAATATAAATATTTATGTAGTTTTGATAGTTAGTCTATAGCATACTAAATCTAACCTAAGAACTTATTATTTTTATTATATGGGGTTGACACTTACATGTCTGGTTCTATATTGTTTTATTAATGTATTAGTATTATAAAATACACATTTATAAAATAAAAATTATTTTTATTTTATTTTATAATATTATTTATTCCTCTTCAGGTTAGATTAGGTATAATATATTTATTATATATTTATATAAGATTTAACACATGAATATATTCTAGATAAACACTACATTATTTATGTATTGTTAGAGTTAGCCCTATATAATATTGTTGTATAGGGCTATATAGATCTATGGGTATTTTAATAGTTTATATTAAAAATCCCATAATATACACGACTGTTGTGTCTACTATATAATTAAATTAATTTATGTTTTTATCACAAAAACTAAATTTAAAATACAACAAGGATTTAGCCATAAAATTCAGGTAGAGTATGTACTATCTTGTTATATAAATAGTACAGATAAATTACTTTACATACTGTAAATCCCCAATGTGTTTATAATATTTATTTCTTATGGAGTTTAATGGGATTCGAACCCATATCAGGTGTATATACTTGCTCTAGCCGTTGAGCTATAAACTCTTTATTTGTTTTGTTTGATGATTTTACCTAGTTTTCCGAACGAGCTTGTTAGTAGTTCGAATATTATTCCTCCTATGATAGTGCACATACAGTATATGAAGATATTCCATGTGGTAGTGTCTATGGAGTCAACAGTGTATAGGAATGGTACTAGGAATAGTATTTCTAGGTCTATTAGTAGGAATAATAGACATATTATTATGAAGTTTGCATTGTATTGGTTTGATTCGTGAGAGTTTGGACTGTATCCACACTCATAAGCACTTATTTTGTTTAGGTCTGTTCTGTGGTTATTTGTTACACAGTATCCAGCAGTATATATTACTAGAGAAAGAGTCATAGCTAGAATAGCAGAGTATAAGAATACACTGTGTTCTATGCTAGGTGTATTAACTAAAGAAAAAGAAGTATAGTTTAGTCTTGATACTATCATTTTTTTTTTTTAGTTGATTAGAAAGAGTGTTAGGATTAGTGTTGTTGTTATGAATATTGTTGTGATTAGTGTGTTTAGTGGGTTTTTGCTTGTATTGTTTTGTGTTTTGTTTATGTTTGTGGTGTGTTTGTATATGGCTCCTAGTGTTATAGAGTTTATGTATCCTGTGTCTATTGTGTTGTATGTGATGTTGTATGCTATGTTTGTTATTGTTTTTGTTATTGTGTTGTATATTTTGTCAAAGTACCATTTATTGCTTAGGAATTTGTGTATTTCTTTCATAAGTTTATTGCTCTTAATAAATGGTGTTGTGTATAGTATTTGTATGTTTATGAATAGGTATATTCCTATGAAAGATGCAAATACAGGTATTAGTTTCATATAGTCTGGTAGGAATAGTGTGTCTATTATAATATAGTTTTCTGGATGAATAAATATAGAATTGTTCCAAAATGTAGATCCCCATCCTAAGAATATTTCTTTTGTAATGAATCCAGAGTATATACTTCCTATACCTAATATAAATAATGGGATTAGCATTAGATATGAACCTTCATGAGCTATTTTAAATACTTTTTTAGAATTATTTGGATAATTTAAGAAAGTATAAAATAATAACCTTGTAGAATAATATGCTGTAAATAAAGCTGTTATAGACCCCAGCCATAAAGCAAAGTATCCATGAGTTGATTGTTTTGCTATAGTTAACTCAACTATTACATCTTTTGAATAATACCCAGTTAAATAAGGAAAACCTATTAATGCTAATGAACCTATCAATGTTAATGAATAAGTAAATGGTAAATGGTTTATTAACCCCCCCATTCTTCTTATATCTTGCTCATCATTTATCGCATGGATAACAACCCCTGCTGCTAAGAACAACAATGCTTTAAATATAGCATGGTTAGCTAAATGGAACAAACTAACAGTATAACCAGACAATCCACATGCAAAAACCATATACCCTAATTGACTACATGTAGAAAAGGCAATAATACGCTTCATATCATTTTGAACCAATGCAGTAGATGCAGCAAAAAAACATGTTATTGCACCCACAATAGTAATAAACGTTAATGCAGCTGTAGAATACTCAATTAATCCTGAAAGCCTAATCAATATAAACACCCCTGCTGTAACCATAGTAGCTGCATGAATAAGTGCAGACACTGGAGTAGGCCCCTCCATAGCATCCGGCAACCATGTATGTAAGCCAATCTGAGCAGATTTACCAACTGCCCCTAAAAAAATAAAAAATGATATAATAGTAATAGCATTATATTCAAAACCCAATAAAACTATAAAATCCTCTAATGAATGAGACACTAACAACATAATCGAAGAATAATCCAATGTCTCAAATGTATAAAAACAGCTATACATAGCCAAACAAATACCCAAGTCACCCACCCTATTCATCAACAATGCCTTAATAGCCGACTTATTAGCATTTATCCTAGTAAACCAAAAATTAATCAATAGATAGCTTATAACCCCCACACCTTCCCAACCAACAAATGATTGAACTAAGTTGTCTGCTGTAACTAAAACTATCATAAAAAAAGTAAACAATGACAAATAAGCCATAAACCTTTGTAAATGAGGATCATTCTCCATATAAGACACAGAATAAGCATGAACTAAAAAAGAAATAGTATTAATAACCACCAACATAGTAACAGTCAAAGCATCCACATGCAAAGACCAATTAACTACCAATGAACCCGAACTAAACCACTCACTAATTTCTAAAGAAATAGGAGTCTCTAAAACCCCCACGTCAAAAAATAACTTAAATGATAAAACCACCAATAAAAACATATTAAAAACAGTCATTAATACCGCCCCATTTCTACCTATAAAAAACCCAAACAATAAAGTCAAAATACCAGATAATAAAGGCAACAACAACAACAACAACAACATTAATTTCTTGATAAAGGACTAAAAGAAATAGACCCAACATTTTTGTAATAAGCAACCAACAACGCAAAACCTACCGATGTCTCACTAGCCGCCACCGCTAAAACATAAAATAAAAACGATAAACCAGCTAGATCACCAAATAACGACACCTGAAAAGATAAATACATAAAATTCAATAAAACACAAACCTCCAATAAAACTATCGCCTTCAAATATGATGAACCCCCTAAAAAAAGAAGAGACAACACCAATAGAATAAAAAAAACAGTAAAAAGAGTATCAAATGTCATAAAATAATCTTTATAAAAATTATTACAAAAACAAAAACAACCACCACAAACACCACACAAACAAAACAAGAAAACCCTAAACCCTAATAACAACCACACACAAACAGCCCCCCCCCCACTAAAGTAAATACACAACAAATAATTCTGATATAGTTTATATATTTTACAAAAAGGACTTAATAAATTAATCCTTTCAATACTCTTTCTTTCAGAAATAAGATAAATTAAAGCAATTAATAACTAAATAAGTAATATTTTACCTAAGTTAGGTAGATATTAGATAAAATCTGTGGAGGTATATCCCCTAATAAAATTTAAATTGTTTCCATTTAATTAGATGAAATAAATTTAAATCTATTTCATCTAAGAAGTCTTTTATTGAAAATAGGAATCCACCACTAGCTCTATTCTTTACATGATACAAGAGCATTTGTTCATTTTTTTGAATATAATCTGTAATATATAATTTTTCTGCTACATCAGATTTTGGAATGAACCAACTTACTTTAGAGAAAACAAACTTTTGTTCCTTACACATGTTAAAAAAATTATTTTAATGTTTTTTTATTCTATTGGTGTATTTCCTGTTAATAGTAAGTGGCTATTCTATTTCTCCCTCGTCTGTTATTTCAGGGTTTAAGTCTGTTAATTCTGCAGGTGTTATTTCAGAGTTTTTTGAATCAATTATCGGTATAGCATAGTTTATAAAGAGATCTAAAATATTAGACCCGTGTAGTTTATTAAAATTTTTAGAACTAGAAGTCCCATAGATTTTCAAATGACTAGCTTTTACTCAAGTAAAAGCTAATAGCAGCACGATGTATTGATTTTTTTTTTCTCCATCAATATTTATAGCACCAAGCTTAATCCCTAATTGATTTATTGGTAAATTTGATGTCTATTGTCCTAGGACAATACAATACTCCTCATTAATTGGTAATGTTTGAAGGCGATGATTAGTTAGTAGTTTGCCTTTATTGAATGGAGGGGTGTAGATTATTTGTTTATTTTTATTAATAATAGAAATATTACTGTTTAATACCTTAGCTGAATTAAAACCCCCCCAGTAATTGTTTTATTCTCATTTTGTTATTATTTTATATAATACAAGAATCCATACCCCAACCCTATAAAAATGAATAAAAATACTAACATATACCATACGTTTATCAAAATTAAAAACAAAGGCAGCAATATTACTCACCTAAATATAGCTATTTGTTAAAAGTGGGATATCTGTTTGGGAAAAACCAAGCTCCTTTCCTTGTGGGCTTAGAATAATAACAAAATCCTTTTTATATAAATCCCCTATAATTAATATATCATCTTTATTGTCCCTTATTTCAACTGTTATCAGTCTAGATAGACTAGACAAAAACCCAATAATATAATCTTGAAAGAGAAGCAGCACCTGCCTAGTGACCCAACATAGAAATGCTAAAGGTAATGCTATTTTAACATAGAAGTAGGATATTTCTCCTAATACAAAAATAAAAAAAAATGATATATTAATTATAGGGGCTAGATAAAGTATAAAAATTATAAACCCCCTTAAGAAGAGCATGCTAGATTAATGATCTGTTAAATAGTCAGCAACCTTTTCACAAAATTTTATACGCGCCCCGGATAAATATCTCAAAGTTATTAGATCAAAGCCTGTATACGCAGTAGGAATATAGAGTTATTTTAAAAAATTCAAAAATCCAGGGTTAAATAATTTTATGTATAGAAACGATATTATCCCAATAAAAAAAAAAAATTAATATAAGGAAATGCCTGATCTGACCTAATGTAGAAAGTCCATAAAAAATGGTTTCCTCCAAAAATCGCAGATAAACCAAGCCTACGATATAACTACCTAATTATAAAAAAAAAGGAAGAGTTGAAAAAAGGAGAAAACCACCAGATAACCCGCTGAGATCTATATCCTCATGATTTGTAGAGAACAACCCATGACCAACAGAATCACAATCTGGTGCTCTACCAACTGAGCTAAGCCCGCATAATTTTAGTTTGAGAAAATGGGATTCGAACCCATGCGTCATGAAATCAAAATCCATTGCCTTACCACTTGGCTATTCCTCAATGGAGTTTCCTCCTTATATTTTGTTAATATTAGTTCTTAAATTTAGTTAATTTTTATTAGAATTAGATAAAACTTCTCTAACTAATGATACTTTTTCCATATTAACACAATATGAATATATCATGTTATAACTAATTGTAAAAAATACACAAAACATAAAAGAAAGATTAAAAAAAGTTAATAAATCTACTTGTGGCATAAAATATAATATATAATGGCTATATTATCTGGAAGATTATTAATATATTATCTATTTGAGGGCGATGGGATTCGAACCCATGCTCACATTCGTGGATAGATTTACAGTCTATTGCTTTAAACCGCTCAGCCACACCCTCAATGAGTTTAACAGGACTCGAACCTGCGACCAACGGATTAAAAGTCCGCTGCTCTACCACTGAGCTATAAACTCTTATTTATAAAGTTAAATAACCCCCATTCAGTCTAATTTATTTTACTATTCCTTTACGATCTAGTGTCGAACAGATTTAAGCTTCTAATATAATAGCATTTATTTAGGCTATAACGTAGGAATTTCCTAATCCTGAAGAGATTGTCGTATCTTGCCCTGTTAGGAAATTATTAGTTATGTTGTTATTCAAAAAATAGCCCGCTTGGTGGAACTGGCAGACACGACAGACTTAAAATCTGTTTTCAGTTTATGAAGTATTGGTTCGAGTCCAATAGTGGGTATTGGGCTTATAGTTTAGTGGTAAAACGTTCCACTCATGATGGATACTACGTGGGTTCGATTCCTACTAAGCCCAATGCTCCCGATCTTTTGATCGTAGCATACCACTATGATAGTTTATGGATGTATCTTTCGCACACACACATGCTCAGATATTACCTATCTCTTAATATTGCTTTTAGGCCACACAATATAATTTATATTTCATTTTTTTAAATGAGATTTGTTTTTTAAGTATTTATATTATAGTTTGTTTTAATTATAAAATTTTTTTTTATGAAAAATATTTTATTTGTGTATGTTCCAGCTAGTGAGACACTAGTGTGGGTTGTTAGTGATTAATTCAGTTGTGGATCAAAATTTAGATTTAGTTATTTTACTATTAGATTTATATTTATGTATAATAGGTTAGATTTAATGGAGTTAAAAGCCTTATATGAAAACATGATAGCCCCGATTTTATCTATTATTTTATTTATAGTTAAATTTTTGATGTATATAATTGGAATAATTTATATATCTAAAATACAACCAGTTTATATATCTGAAGTTTCATCGGACTATAATAATAAGTATTATTATTATGTTATTATTGTGATTTTTATTTTGGTTGTATATGGTTTGATAAAGATTTTGGGGTATTTTAAACCAGGTCTTTTTAGTATGAGGGGGTTTGTTTTTCCTTCGGCTAGTAAAGGTTTTGATTATTTAGTTATGTTACTATTTAAGGGTTTATATTTGAAGTTTTCTAGGCGTTTGGTTTGGTTTTTAGGGGAGGATACCTTTAGGCAGGGTTGTTTTAGCCTTTTTAAGTTTTGTGTTTTTTTTATTTTACCATTTTTGAGTTTGTTTTTTTTTTATTTGTTTATTTTTAATAAAGTTAGTTCTATGTTTATTGTCTCCTTTTTGCCTTTAAGTTTTATTGCTTGGTTGATTAGGTTATACCTTGTATCTTTTGAAGAATATATAGTTTTGAATTTAGATGAGATGAAAGAGATTGTTAATGTTTATGGTAGGGATGCTAAAGTTTTATCAAATGGGTCAGTGTCTATTGGCGCTATAGTGCTTGAGTTAACAGATGAGGGGATTAAAAGAGGGTACTCTCACTCTTTTTGTATTCCACTTGGAAATTTATGGCTGGCATATAGTAGTAATCATTTAAGGGCTAGGTCTTTTAGTGAAAGATGGAGGCTTATTCCTGGGTTACTTATTTTATGTAGGGTTATTTTGTGGGGTTTAATAGCTACAGGTAAATATATTATATGATTAGTAATTTAATAAAAAGGTCTTATTCAATCAGTAGTTCTAGTAAATTATGTGGAGCGTTTATTAAAAATTCTAAAAGAGAAGACTTTAAAGCAATTTTAGAACCTTTAAAGCTGGATGTAAACCATCCCTTTATATTAAAAGACGGTGATTCAGCAGAAAAGGTAGTAGATAGGCTAACTATTTTAATGCAATGTACCAGCGTATCAACAGCCAGGAACCCTGCAAATTTGATAAGTAAAGAATCCAATTTAGTAGGTCAGCAAAAGCCACAGTTTGGTATGGTTGCGAAAGAAAAACTCTCTATTCCTTATCAGAGTTTAGATTTAATTAAAAACTCTGATGAATTTATAAATTTTAATAAAGAAAGAATTTTTAAAATTATAAAGGATGAAAATCCAGAATTATTAAGTGATAGTAATAAAAATGATAATTCATAGGCCATGTAAAAGACTGTATATCCCCAATTATAACATTGATTAGTTTTATTAAGGCTATTACTCTAAGAGGTTTATAGTTAAGTGAAAATACTGCAGCAATTAATAGAAATAAGCCAGAAACAAGGGCTGGTGTAGATCAAGTATAAAATATGAAAGAATTAATAGAGTTAACTCTTAATAGAGTCTCACTATCTAATAGTTAATCAATTATAATTGATTGTTCATCAATCATGCAGACATACTATATAAAAAATTCCTATTTAGGAATTTTTATTTATTAAATAAAAAACATTTAATAATTTTTTTTTTTTTTTCAGGTCTAGGAAAGAGCAGGTAAAACCTGTGAATGGGTTCGAGTCCCTTGCCTGTATCATAATTCTTTGTTGTTGTTGTTCAGTGATGGAGTGTATGGTTTTTGGTCCAGGCCTGTACAGGCCGATTTAGTTTATGATTATTTATAAAATTTATATTAGAATGTTTTATTTAATTTTGTCTTGTTAAGGTTGTTTTAATTTATAAGTTTTAGTGTTAAATCAGTAGTGCTTTAGTGGTGGGTAGTGTTTATAATATTTTTAGGGGGTTTTTTATATTAAATTGTGTTTATTGGATAATTTAGTACTAAATTATCCATTTTATTAATGATGTATAGTACTTACCTTTTTAAATTATTAGGTTTTATGAGTATATGAAATAGAGTAAAATCTATACTAATTTAGTATTTTTAAATTTAGCTCTAAATTTAAAAAATTAGAGTTATTCAAAGTTGAATGGCTTAGTTAGTTTATATGTATGTTTGTTTGCTGGATGTTATATTATATCCTTTAGTTTTTATATGTGATATAGTTATAAATAACTATATTAGTCTTTTCTAGTCATATCTACTGATATTTCAATATTAATAATGTTTAGTAATGTTTAACTGATCATGATAAGGTTTTTTTTTTTTTTTTTATTCATAGGGTTTGTAGTCTAATTTATCTTCTTTTGTTATTTAAATATTATGTATAATAGCTTAACTATGTGTATCCTTTACTTTGTAATCTTAATATTGAAATATCATGTTGTTAAAAATAGAAAGAAGCTGACATTTAGCTATAAAATCCAAAGTTTATGAATTGAATTCTATTAATATTGAAATAGTAGTTTATATGGTACTTATCTGTGCTCTAGTCTTTGGCTACAAGAGAAAGAAGAGGTATTATAAAATAACTTATGTAAATAAGTTATTTACATAATTATGTAAATATTGACTTATTTACAAATTATCAGTATGAATGTAAATATAGTTATATTTAGTCCTTGATAAATTCTACATTGTGATTAAAATGTTATTTTTATAGGGGAGGTTTGTAATGTAGTCCTTTATAATCTTCATGTCTTGTAGTCTATTGGGGTTTAGTGCTATTTCTATATAATAATATTCTAGATTTGACTAGTATAAGAATATATTATTATAAACTAGATACTATATTCTTGATTAAAAAAAAATATAGTATTTTTAAACCCTAGAAAAATGAAGTATCAGAATCATTTTTCTAAAAGTCCTATTGTTATAAAATAAAGAGAAATTTAGATATGCTTAGAAACATCGGCTTACTCAAATTCTTATTATTAAGAATCTATTAAGATTTTTAATTTTAAGTTAGGTACATCACTAAATAGGTTGATCATGAACTAGAGCCTCGGCTAGCTGAGGTGGTTATTTTTTAACAAATTGTATAAGTCTATTTGAATCTTTATGGGTTATGATTGCTTATGATTATAGATTTTAGGGGTATTTATTCTTGTGAGATATTTAGCTTTATTATTAATTAGTTATATTGGGTTGTTTTATAAGAATGTTTAACATTTTATATGGCTACCAGTGATAAAAATTTAAAATAAATTTTATTTTATATTATTATTATATAAAAGAAGTCTCAGCGAGGATGGCTTATTTAATTCTGGCGTATTTTTTATTGTCTCTTATTACATTTTATAACTCATCATTTATATTAAATCTCTATACTTGGAAAATGGTGAATAATACACTATTAACCACAGATTTCATGAAGCTATTATACAGCTACTTTAGCTTGAGTCTTATTCTACCAATCTATATTATAGCACCATATGCTGTTGTTATAATGTATGCTTTTATAAAGCCTATGGTTACAGCTATAGAATTCAAAAAAGTATATTACAGGATTTTAAACCAGTTCTGTTTAGTATACTATATGTACTACATAATATACTATTTATTATTTATATTATTATATCAAATATACAAAATAATAAATAATAATAACTATAACTTAATTAACATAATACCCTCAGCAAACATGTACCTCCACTACTTAAATGTTTTCCTTGTGTTCACAATCATAATATCTGTATGTATCAGTCTAATATCATACCTAGTTAATTTTAATCTAATAAAAATTAACTATATCATAAACAGAAAAGCTATTATAATCATAGCTATTATATGCTCATTATGTACACCACCTGATATTACAGCTATGATTATTATAACTGTAGCTGCTACAGTTATATATGAATCTATTATATTATATACTCTAATATGCTCTACTAGTAAAATTTAATTATTAATTAAATTTATATTATGTTAAAAACTAATGATTTTCTATATATTAATAGAGTTTGGTCATGACCATGCTTTTCTTATGTTTATAGCTCGTGTACTTTCTAAAATAAACATAATGTATGTGCGATCGTTCAGAAATAAAATTTATAATGAAAACAATGGATAACTTAAACTTCTATAATTTTATAATGTGCTTTATATATTTATTCCTAGAAATTTATCTAGGTGTGTAATTTATTTAATATTTAAAAATATATCCTATATCACCTCAATAAGAGTAGTACTTGTCTCCCTAACTGCAGCTTTTCAGAGAGTACTTAAATTAATGAGGAGTTTAGGTTCATTAGTGCAATAATGTAGTATAATAAATAATTTTTAGGTTAATTTTCTATTAATTATATAATTTAAAGAAATAAGGATTATTAGAGGAAATACCTCAGTTTAAAAATTTAGAGTCGATTAAAGAATATTTTAACATGAAGGAACTATGCTAAATCATATGGAATTTACAGCTATGAAATATATACAAAGAGTTAATATTAAAATATTAACCTGTAATTATAAACGATCACTATAAAAACAATCATTTAATTTAAGTAATATTTTAGGGAGTAAGAGAGGCATATTCACATCTGATTTTAACATAAAATAATTATAATAACATTATAATTATTTAGACATAAACCTATTTTATAAATATAGCATAAAATACAATTCAGCTAAAATAAGTTCAGACCCAGAAAATTTATAAAATAGATGCTATAAAGGCCCTGATCTATATAAGAAATACACACGCCTATTTTAGCTAAATAAATCAGGGGTATAAACTCTCCATATAAACACCCTTAACAAAATATTATTAATATGAACTCAATAAGCTGTTATAACCAAGGTTACACCAAACTGAGAGAAATTGTAGCCATACACCAGAAACTTAAAAAGCTACCCATGAGCATAAACCAAATCATATAAAATTATAACAGAAAAGCACCCTTTAAATACAACTAAAAAAAAAATGATAAAAATTTATGAGAAGTTACAGAGGCACATAATTCAAAAAAACAATAAAACATTAGAAGAGACAACAGTATTTGGAGAATTAGGAAACAACCCTGATAATATCTTAAACAAAAGTTGTCAGGATCTTACAAACTATTTAGGCTACCCCAGCTGGGAAGTTGAACTGACAAAAGAAGATAAAGAACTAGCTGAAAGGCTTATTAAAAACGGAACTCATAATTTTAAACTTATATTAAAAGAGTATGATGCAACGATGGACATATCAATGCTCAGAGCATGCTTAAAATACAATAGAGCTGAATTCTTTGAACAGGGCTCAAAACACCTAAACATAACACTTAACAAAATAAATGATCCTATACACTCAAATATTATAAACATGGTAGATATTAACAGATACACTGCATTCATTGCAAAACAAGCAATCAATGACAACCTAAACATTGACCTAATCGTACAAACATACATGAACACAATATCACTCACGTAATAACTAAAAAATCTACTACCAAAACAACTGAATATAAACTAAACAAAACAGCTCCCTGCTTTGTTTAATAGATACCATAAAAAAAATCCCTGATAGATTTTTTATTTATTAAATAAAAAACATTTAATAATTTTTTTTTTTTTTTCAGGTCTAGGAAAGAGCAGGTAAAACCTGTGAATGGGTTCGAGTC
>NW_009243181.1:31900-45189 GCF_000388065.1 Fonticula alba | reverse complement strand
TTATAAAATTTTTTTTTATGAAAAATATTTTATTTGTGAGAGGAGAGTATTTGAATTTGGACGGTATTAGGTCTGTTTATTTGTTGGATTTTAATGATTTGGAGTTGTTGTTTTTGAAGGGGGCTGTATTGGATTTGTTGGCAGCTGGTGGGGTTGGTTTGCCGGTTTTATCGGTTTCTGGTGTTATTGATGATTTGTCTCAGTTGGAGTTTAGGAGGGTTCATGTTTCTTTGCCTAATTCTATTAAGTTTTATAGGGTTTTTAATAAGAGGGGTAGGTTGGTGAATTTGAAGTGTGAATCTAAAGATGTTTTGGGTCAATTTAGGAGGCTTCCTTTTTTTTTAAGGAGGCGTAATTTTTTTAATAAGAGGAGGTTTTTGATGTTATATGATTTAAAAAAATATGGGAGGTTGAAGTATGTTGGTGTTAGAGATCCTTTTTTTTTTTATAATTATAGGTATTTTTATGAGCGTAAGGGTTCTTCTCATGCTTTTATTAAGTATAAGAGGTATGAGAGGGAGTTATTTTTAAAGATTTCTGGGTATAATTCTTATAAGAAATCTGAGTTTAGTGAAGTGTATTCAAAGAATTATAAATTTGGTGGGTTGAATACGTTTACTGAGTTGAATAGGGGCTTATTTCATTTTATAAGGTTGGCTATTAATAAATATTTTAAAATTATTAGTAATAGGGCTAATTTAAAAGATAAAGTTTTATTTTATAGATTAGAGCGTTTAATTCATGGCTCTTTTAACACTTTTTATATTTTAAAGTATAAACAAGATAAGTTAACTATTAGATCTAAGTATAAATTTAAGTGGAGGAGGTCACGATTAGCTATATTTAAATATGTTGTAGGTCGTTATAAGTATAATTTAAAAACTAAAAGTTCTAAATCATTTAATAATTTTTTATTAAATAACCCAGATATTTTTCCTGATCCTATATATATTAAAAAAGAGGGTAAATCTAAATTATATTATTTTAACTCTTTCTCAGAGTTAAAAGATTATAATAAAATTAATAATAAAAATATTAAATGGCCATATTTTTTAGAGGACAAGCGCCTTATTTATAGTCTAGCAAGAAATGCAGTGGATGTTAGATTAACATCCAGGTTTTTTAATACTTTTAATATAATGGATCCTAACACATTTTCAACTATGGCTAGGATAGGCCATTTTAGAGGATTTTTATTTCAAAAAGTTGAAAGGAAATTTTCTTTTAAGTATGCAGCTAGACAAAAGATCCAAGATAAACAAGATTTAGCTAACTTAAAAATAGAAAGAAGAATTAAATTAAAGATTAAAAACGTTAGGATATTAAGATATAAACCATATCGTCTATTGAGGCTTAGAAAAAGATGTAATAAATTTTTCTTAACTAAAAATAAACCTAGGTTAAGAAAATCTATCTTTGGAATGGTCCATAAATATGCCAATTGTTTATTTACTTATCATTATAAAAGGGTTATAGCCCATAGAGTAAAGAAAAGAATATTGAGACAAAACAAAAGAATAGGATTAACAAAATATACTAATAGGACAAAATTCTTTTTTAAAAAGGGGGCGATAAAACCTTTATCTAAAAGGGGGGAGCCTTTTTATGAGCAGGGTTCTTTTAGAGGAAGGGATTTCTTATTTAATATAATGAAAAATTATATTAATTGTAATACATATAATAATGTAGTTTTATCTAAAGACTTAAACTCTCTTTATACAAGGAGAGTAAAAACAGAATTATATAAGTATAATAATACAGAATTTATTAAAGACACTTTAAACTTGTTATTTCCTGAATTAGACTTTACTAAAGATGAGTTAAGGACTTTTTTAGTAAATAGTAACTTAGATTCATCTAATCTAGAAAAAAAGATACATAGAATTAAATATAAAACACACAACAAATCATTAGAACATTTAAGATGGTTTAAATTAACAAAGCCTGATAGTTGTTTTACGTCAGAATTAATTAAGTTATTAGCTGAAGGAAAGTTAAACATTATGCTATTTAATAATATTTATCAAGAGATAGAGAATGAAAATATTATTTTATTAATAGATTATTTAAAAAAATGTTTAAAAACTAGGCAGGTGTTAATGGACTATACTCCCAGTATAGTAGAGATAAAAAAAGCCATTGAGATATATAAGCTCTGTCTACTTCTTAAAGAAATAGATGAGGAAATAGTCTCAACATGTTTTAAATATTGATTTATTAAGTACCCAGATATAGTTTGTAAATTAATTATATTTCATATTATATGAATAATATAATATATAATTATAATCATAAATCTTATAGTCACTCCCCTAAAAAAATAAACTTAGGAGCAGGTTATAAACACTTAGATTACCAAGATAATTTTGTAACAGAAAAAATAAGAAAAGGTTTTATAAAAAATGGTAAAAGTCAAAAAATGCATAATGCTTTAAATCAAGTATATATATTATCAAGAGAGAATGATGGTGTTAGCCCATATGAATACTATATGTACCTAACATCTGAATCATTACCAATAAGTAAATACATAAACATTAGAATGGGAAGACAATCTAAAAAACATTTTTTAATGTTGGGCTCAAGAAAACTTTCAGTCTATAAAAACTTAATATTACAACACATTAAAAACTTAAACGGAGTAGATGGACTCCCTAAAAAACTACTTGTATCATTAAATCATTTTAGGAATGTACAAACTAAACATTTAACAATATATTCTAGAAAAAATCGCATGGAATTCTATACTACAAAATCTAGAAAAAGAACAGTAGCTCTAAAAAATAGAATATTACAAATGAAAAGACTAAGAGTAAGACTAGTAAACTTCTTTATCAAAAACCATAAAGAAGAGAACATAAGCCCTAAACTAGCTAAAACTACACCAAACACAAAAGAATTAAACATAAAAAAATTAAATAGAATTGCCAACATCAAAAAAAACATTAAGGTTAAAATTATACCAGAAGGAATACACCCTACTAAAATGTTAGAAAAAGCAACTAACACTAAAAAATGCTTTACAAAAAATGATGACGTGAAAAAAAAAAAAAATGCTATCTAATTTGTATAATATGCTTCTTTCTACTGTTAACCTAATCCTTTTTGATATGGGATACTGGGGTGAAATATCAAGTGTAATAATCACAGAAAAACTCCCTGAAACAATCCCTACAAAGATTTCTAAGCCTTATTTAATAAGACCATTAATCGACTCATTCATAATGAGTAAAGGATCTTTATTCCAACTATTATTTAACTCTCAAGCAGAAGACTTAAAAAAAGCCTATATCTTAAATAAAACATTAGTATCTGAGGGATCTCCTACTAGATTCGATACTTATAAAGGAATACACTATATTTATATGAACTCTCATATGAATTCATATAAAACAGCAGGACTATTAAAAGCCAGTGAAATTATAGAATGGCTAGATAAATTAGACAATAAACTAGACACAACTTATTCTGAAGAATTCAAAGAATACGCCGAAACTTATTCAGAAGACAAAGCAGTAGAATTCTTTCACAACTCACAATCATTACATTGCACAGCCCTATCAAACTCCCACTCTTACACTCAATTCTACAACAGCACTGCCCGAGCATTAAACTTAATGTCAGAGAGTGAATATAAAGAATTTGCAAAAACAGTTAAAGAAAACTACGCAAAAGCCCACCCAAAAACTCCAAACAAAGAACTAACAAAATTAGCAATAGAAGCAACACAAAACAACATCCACCAAAATTGGATAAGCTATTTAAAAACTATAGGAATCACTCAAGAAACAACACAAAACAACACACCAAATGAACTCAGAGAAACATTAACTCCATTACAAGCAAACCACACAACAAACCCAAACATTAACAACCACAACAGGCAAACAAACCCAACAATAGGAAGCATACTACAACACAACATAACAAACAAAACAACACACCAATACAACTACACTACATGGACAAACAACATTATCAACCAAAACAATAACAAATATTAAATATAAACAAAGACGATACCATAAAAAAAATCCCTGATAGATTTTTTATTTATTAAATAAAAAACATTTAATAATTTTTTTTTTTTCAGGTCTAGGAAAGAGCAGGTTTACCTGTGAATGGGTTCGAATCCCCTTGCCTGTAAACTAATTCTTTGTTGTGTAGTTACTTTAGTTAGTATTATGGTTTTAATTAAAAAGATATTATACGAATTGAATAGTACAGGACATCTATATGTGGCTATATACAGTATTTTGTTCTGTCTTAATTTTATAGCAGTTTATTTTTCTTGTTAAAGTAATGGTGTTATGGGTGGGGTTGAGAGCTATAGTTTTTGTAGTATTTATATCATTTTTAGTGCTAATATTATATGAGTCATAATACCCTTATGATTTTCCAGTGTGTATCTCGTTAGATTCATAAATCTATGGTTATAGACTTATGAATTACAAGGGTTAATTCTAGCTCTGTATCATTGTTTTATTTTAGTTAAGCTATTTCTTAGAAAATGTATTTATTGGATATTATTTTAGGAAATAATCGTGAACTAAGCTCTGTTAAGACTCTGGCTAAATTATAATTGAGTTGATAGGTGTGTATACACTACTTGCAGTTATTTATATAGTAGTATTTTCCTAGTAGATATTGTTTGGGTTATATTTATATTGTTTTAGATATAGCACAGGTCTACTAGGAAGATATAGCATTACAATAGCTAATGGGTATAATCTTAGTTTTACACTATTAATATAAAAACATTTATAATTTTATTTTTAGTGCGTAGGTTTAGACTAGTTTATATTATTGTAATTTTGATTAATTTATCTGTATTATAATGTCTTTAGGTTTATTATGTAATTCTAATGTTAATTTTAAATTAGTGATTAAGTTCTTAATCAAAATAGTGTTTGGTAGTAGGTGTGAGGCTAACTGTGTTAGTTCTTACTATCTAATAGTTAGAACCTACTAGAGTTAGAGCTCTTTACTTATGAATGAATTATATGTGAAGACTTTCTTATATAAAATCATGGCTTGCAGTCACCAATATGTTAGTGAACTCAATTTATTAAGTGTATTTCCTCTAACACAATGCTCCTATAGTATAGGCTTATAGTGAAGAAGGGTTGATGTATTTGTCCAAGGCTGTACTGGCTAAAACTAGTGGGTTATAATCTAGAATATAACTCTCTAGATAGAAATAATAGCTGTGTATTTAGAGAAGCTTGATAGGACATTTTAAAAGTAGGGGGTTTATAATTCTATTTAAATATGCTAATTCAGCCTACATTATTGGTATAATATATATATCTTTAAAATATAAGGTACAAACAATATTTAAACAATATTGTTTTTATTTAATAAACCTAAAATTATTAAAACATATTAGAACCAGCACCTATTATTAGTTATTACCAATATGTTTTAATAGGAACCTGTTTAAAATTAGTTTATATTAAAAAAACTAGGCCCCTAGTTTTTTTTTCAGTCCAAAATAATTTCTGTTTATTAATTATCCCGCAAAATAAGACTTAGAATATATGCTATTAATATTATAGTATAATATTTTAGCTATAGGATGTATTGGGGTGCTTATTCATATTTTAAGGCTTTATATTTTAGAGTTAGATATTATATGTTTTAATAATTTGGGTTATTTAGCAGTCCCCAATACATTTATTAATTTAATAGAATTATTTATAATGTATTGTATATTATATACTTTTTTTAGTTATATCTATTTTATTTAGAATTTAATAAAGGGAAGGTACTGACAGACCATCGTTTAGAAACTTATACCTTATCTAATCATAGTTAGGATGTACCCTGAATAAGTGTATTTAAATATAAATATAATATTATATTTATATTTAGTATAAGTATTATGTACTAGATCAATAAGTTTTTTATCTACCTAATGAATATAAATATTTATGTAGTTTTGATAGTTAGTCTATAGCATACTAAATCTAACCTAAGAACTTATTATTTTTATTATATGGGGTTGACACTTACATGTCTGGTTCTATATTGTTTTATTAATGTATTAGTATTATAAAATACACATTTATAAAATAAAAATTATTTTTATTTTATTTTATAATATTATTTATTCCTCTTCAGGTTAGATTAGGTATAATATATTTATTATATATTTATATAAGATTTAACACATGAATATATTCTAGATAAACACTACATTATTTATGTATTGTTAGAGTTAGCCCTATATAATATTGTTGTATAGGGCTATATAGATCTATGGGTATTTTAATAGTTTATATTAAAAATCCCATAATATACACGACTGTTGTGTCTACTATATAATTAAATTAATTTATGTTTTTATCACAAAAACTAAATTTAAAATACAACAAGGATTTAGCCATAAAATTCAGGTAGAGTATGTACTATCTTGTTATATAAATAGTACAGATAAATTACTTTACATACTGTAAATCCCCAATGTGTTTATAATATTTATTTCTTATGGAGTTTAATGGGATTCGAACCCATATCAGGTGTATATACTTGCTCTAGCCGTTGAGCTATAAACTCTTTATTTGTTTTGTTTGATGATTTTACCTAGTTTTCCGAACGAGCTTGTTAGTAGTTCGAATATTATTCCTCCTATGATAGTGCACATACAGTATATGAAGATATTCCATGTGGTAGTGTCTATGGAGTCAACAGTGTATAGGAATGGTACTAGGAATAGTATTTCTAGGTCTATTAGTAGGAATAATAGACATATTATTATGAAGTTTGCATTGTATTGGTTTGATTCGTGAGAGTTTGGACTGTATCCACACTCATAAGCACTTATTTTGTTTAGGTCTGTTCTGTGGTTATTTGTTACACAGTATCCAGCAGTATATATTACTAGAGAAAGAGTCATAGCTAGAATAGCAGAGTATAAGAATACACTGTGTTCTATGCTAGGTGTATTAACTAAAGAAAAAGAAGTATAGTTTAGTCTTGATACTATCATTTTTTTTTTTTAGTTTTCTAGGCTTACTTTTATGTTTGTGATTCCGTATCTGCTTAATGCAGTTAGGTTTTCGTAATCTACGGCGTATTTGATGTTGTTTTTGTTTGTGTCTTTTAGTTTGTATTGTATTTTGTTTGATCTTCCTAATTTTTTTATTAATCCAGAGGCTTCTATTTTTAAAGCTTTTGGTGCATCTTTGCTTTTATTTGGGTGGAATCTGAATGTGAATAGTGCTCTTGATAATAATTTTAATAGTAGGAATCTGTTTGACATGAATATTAGTCTTAGCATCTGTATAAAGATGTGTGCATTCCAATATGGTAATGAATAATTAGTAAATTGTGAGTATATTCTTGTAATAAATCCTGTGTCATGCTCTATGTTAGAGTATGATGATATTACTTTTAAGTAGCTTTTGTTGTTCCATTTATTATATTTTTGTTTTTTTGTTTTTGTATTTGTTTTTATTAATTTATTTAAATTATTGTTAGCTACTAATTTTAATTTCATTTGAATATCTATAAATTTATATAAGGATATACTATTAAATATATTATTTATTTTATCAGTATTTTTAAATACTGATATATTATTTATATTTGCAGTGGCATTAGAATTATATATTGAATGATCACTGCTTTCAGAAAAATATTTTTGCTTGAAATTTAAAAATTTTGGTTCTATAGACCTTGCATCACTCAATAATAAATCTGAGTTAGATCTTAATTCTATCTTTTTATCACTTAGGAAGTTAAATCCTAACATAACTGTTCTTAAAACACCATGGTCTAGTGGTTTAAACTCATTGTGTTTTCTATAAAGTCCATCTGGCTTATTTATTATTTTAAATTCATTTAATCTAAATGAATTAAATAAAGGATACAACTCACTTATAAAATTTTTAGAAAAAATATCTAGTTTATTAAAGTATCTTTCTGATATTCTTTCAATATAATTAGTATTTAACATTTTTATATCAATTTCAGGAATTGTACCATTAATAGACTTTAATTTAGTATACTTAGACTCAATTAAATTTCTTAATTTAAAATATTTTAAATTTACATGATTTAGCTTCATTATGTGAAACCATTGTTTTAAATAAAATTTATTAGGAATTTTAATAAATTTTAATTTATGATATAAATTAAAATAAATTGACTCATTAAAACTATATTTAATAGTATTAATACTATTAAAATACTTTAATTCTTTCATAATGAAAGTGATGTTATTAGAAGTTATTACTTTATAAGCAGAATCTTTATTATGAGATTCATATAATACTGTTTGTTCTGTTCTTTTATTATCTTTATTCAGACCAGATAGAACTTTATCCTTAGTTTCTATTAATTCACCTGAGTAAGTACAGTCAATTAACATATTATTTACTTTTTTGTAAAGCAATAGACTCTATAGCTTGCCTAATTGCTACAGTATTATCTGAATCAAGTTTATTTAATTTATTAAAATAACTTAAATCAACTGTATTTTTAAAAAAATCAACTCTGTTTAAGTCTAGAGCACCCTTATAACTAAAACAATACCTTATATTATTTCTATATGCTTTAAATACCCTTCTTCTAATTTTTTTTTTTTTTACTATTAAATACCTTTTACAGAAATTTGCAAGTAAGTAATATGACTTAATATCCTTATTATCTTTTTTAGATACAGGCACTAGTCTAAAGTGACCATATAACAGGTTATGTGAATAACTTGCACATAACCTACCCCCCCTTTGCCTCTTTCTACTTTTTCTATTTTCTAAGTAATTATCTATAGATATAGATTTATTTAGCATAGAGCCATAATCCTTACTATAATAATTTTTTAACCAAAATAAAGAGCGCCCCAATCTAGAAGGCAAACTACTTTTTATTTCCGTATTTATTAATAATAATAACACCTATAGTAGCTGTCAATAAAGTTAATATACACCCCAATGTAATCAACCCATCAAAAAAAAACATATAATCACTAACTTGAGATAAAATAGGCTTAGATAAACCAACATTAATAGATTCGTAACCATTTAAAAGATCCAGCTCTAACACACCATTAGATTCAAACATCGGAGACAAACCCCCAAAAAATTTAAAACATACATATAACAAAAATGGAGACAATAAAAACAACACATTAGAAAATGAAATAACATTTTCTACCGAACCAAAACCTGAAAAAAACCTAATCATGTGAATAATTAAAACCAAAATAAAACCCACATAAATTATACAAAATATAACACCAATAAAATCTAAATCTAATTTCAATAATATCAATAAAGCAATAAAATAAATACAAAGAATAGAATTTATCAATGTCAACTCTTCAAACAAAAAATTATAATAAAAACGAAGAGCACACAATAAAACTACAAATAAAATAAAAAATACTAAAAACTCTAAAGAAAATAGCACCATATACATTTATAATCATCAGCTTTAGTCTAATATTAAATATTATACATGTATATATATAATATAAAATCTTACATTACACCACAAAAACATACCGAAATAAAAACCCACATAAATTATACAAAATATAACGCTAATAAATTCTAAATCTAAAAGGATTATAATACTTTACAATCAGCAGGAAATAATAGCTATTTAATATGATATTAACTACTAATAAATTATTAATTAATATACAAGATAATATTAAACATATAGATATATTCTAGTAAAATAATCTCTTTATTTTACTATACTTTGAATAAGCCCCTACTTGAATATTAAATAGGGGCTATATAAAACTATTATAACACCAATAGTTAATAGTTTAAAGAGCTTAACATACAGAAGTGCTCTGTACAGTATCAAATAACCTAAATAATAGGTTATTTTACATAAACCATATTTTTTATACAACAAGGATAAAACCATAAACTACAGGCAGAAAATACACAACATTCTTATATAAAAAACATATAAATAGCTCAACACCCTAGAAACACCTGAGCTATAAACTATACTATAGAATACTTAATTCTTATGGAGTTTAACAGGACTCGAACCCATGACCTATTGCTTGCAAAGCAATTGCTCTACCAACTGAGCTATAAACTCTTTATATTATTTTATGTTGTTTTTAATTTTGTATGTGAATCAGTAATTATTAATGTTTATTATCATGAACATATTACAGTTTAGATCAATATTATATAGTGTAATTATTCTTTTATTTTTTATTTAAACTTATACTAATAAATTCTACATCGTGAAATCATAGCAGTTAAATTAATTTAGATTATAATACAATATATAATTTAACTATTATTATATATGTAATTTATCCTTTTACTAATCTACATCACTATCAGTATCATTTTCATTCAATAAACCCGGGTTTTTACTTTTAACAATATCGATTACCCTATCCCCATTTTGTTCAATAAATTTTTCAGAGCCTTTAATAGGACTAAACTGGTTATTATTAAAACAGACCTTTTGATGAGGTACAACCCCATATTGTGCTTTATTCTCACCAACCATATTTAAATCGTTATCTATCAACTCTGCTGGATTTGTGGGTGTACTTACACTAGTTCCTTGTAATAGAACACAATGAGTCTCAACCTCTTCATCAAACTTTGTAAGTACTGGGTGCAAAATGTCCAGTCCTCCTTTTCTAAAGTTACCACGTAAGCTAGCCTTACTAGCGTCATTGACAAACCCTAATCTTAATTTCCCACTAGCTATAGTAGAATAAAATCTAATATTTTTAACAAAACTAAACATTATATTACCATCACTATAAAAAACCAAACAGACACTCTGAGCACAGCCATAGCTTTCGTTGTATAACCTAAATAAGCATCATACATTCCCTTATAAGCAGAAAAATAAGCATAGAAAAGCCAGCGCTGGCCTAAGTTTCCACCATCAGCTGCTTCAAACCCTTCGTTTTTACCCTCTTCAGAGATCTTTACAGTGATAGCTACAACAGCTAAAAACCTACTATCAAACAAAGGGACAGAGTCTATAACCTCCACATCAATCAATGTTTTTAAATACTCAAAAGCCACTGTACAAGTCTTTTCATAAGAAAAAATAACTAAACAAAACAGCCAATTAACCAGGGCAGCTGCTACAAACACAATTAAATACCAAGAGGAAATAACCCCAACCAGAAATAAAACAAAACAACCTACTTGAAACAAAGGAAACAATACTTTAACTAAAAATTTCACAAAATTAAAAACCAACAATTTACTTCGAGCAGGACCAATATAAGCTAGCAACAAAGAACACTTATCCAATAAATACTCTTCCAAAAACAGACCCAATAAATAATAAAATCCTTTACTAGCCGAAGGCAAAGACAAATTACTATACAAATCATTAAAGAAGTACTTACTAACTAGATACCCTAATCCAATAAAAATAACAATAATAACATAATAATAATACTTCAAAAAATAATCAGTAGAAGCTTCAGATATATAAACTGGTTGTATTTTAGATATATAAATTATTCCAATTATATACATCAAAAATTTAACTATAAATAAAATAATAGATAAAATCGGGGCTATCATGTTTTCATATAAGGCTTTTAACTCCATTAAATCTAACCTATTATACATAAATATAAATCTAATAGTAAAATAACTAAATCTAAATTTTGATCCACAACTGAATTAATCACTAACAACCCACACTAGTGTCTCACTAGCTGGAACATACACAAATAAAATATTTTTCATAAAAAAAAATTTTATAATTAAAACAAACTATAATATAAATACTTAAAAAACAAATCTCATTTAAAAAAATGAAATATAAATTATATTGTGTGGCCTAAAAGCAATATTAAGAGATAGGTAATATCTGAGCATGTGTGTGTGCGAAAGATACATCCATAAACTATCATAGTGGTATGCTACGATCAAAAGATCGGGAGCATTGGGCTTAGTAGGAATCGAACCCACGTAGTATCCATCATGAGTGGAACGTTTTACCACTAAACTATAAGCCCAATACCCACTATTGGACTCGAACCAATACTTCATAAACTGAAAACAGATTTTAAGTCTGTCGTGTCTGCCAGTTCCACCAAGCGGGCTATTTTTTGAATAACAACATAACTAATAATTTCCTAACAGGGCAAGATACGACAATCTCTTCAGGATTAGGAAATTCCTACGTTATAGCCTAAATAAATGCTATTATATTAGAAGCTTAAATCTGTTCGACACTAGATCGTAAAGGAATAGTAAAATA
This sequence comes from Fonticula alba, assembly GCF_000388065.1. Taxonomy (NCBI): domain Eukaryota; order Rotosphaerida; family Fonticulaceae; genus Fonticula; species Fonticula alba. Next base: position 32,964 of record NW_009243181.1, on the reverse strand, counting down.
AATTAGACTGAATGGGGGTTATTTAACTTTATAAATAAGAGTTTATAGCTCAGTGGTAGAGCAGCGGACTTTTAATCCGTTGGTCGCAGGTTCGAGTCCTGTTAAACTCATTGAGGGTGTGGCTGAGCGGTTTAAAGCAATAGACTGTAAATCTATCCACGAATGTGAGCATGGGTTCGAATCCCATCGCCCTCAAATAGATAATATATTAATAATCTTCCAGATAATATAGCCATTATATATTATATTTTATGCCACAAGTAGATTTATTAACTTTTTTTAATCTTTCTTTTATGTTTTGTGTATTTTTTACAATTAGTTATAACATGATATATTCATATTGTGTTAATATGGAAAAAGTATCATTAGTTAGAGAAGTTTTATCTAATTCTAATAAAAATTAACTAAATTTAAGAACTAATATTAACAAAATATAAGGAGGAAACTCCATTGAGGAATAGCCAAGTGGTAAGGCAATGGATTTTGATTTCATGACGCATGGGTTCGAATCCCATTTTCTCAAACTAAAATTATGCGGGCTTAGCTCAGTTGGTAGAGCACCAGATTGTGATTCTGTTGGTCATGGGTTCGAATCCTATAGTCCGCCATAAACAACCAATATACTATAAACAAATCATAAATGAATCAATTTGTTTCTAAATGGTTGTTCTCTACAAATCATAAGGATATCCATAAAAGATTGAGTGGCTTGTCTCATTTGAATTATTTTGAGATTTTGTTTAGTGTGTTATATTTATTATTGCAGTTTATTCTGTTTGTGTTCTCCATAGTAGCTATTTCATTTGTTATGGATGGGTTTAGGGGATTTGACTACCAGTCTTTGGCTCTTAGGCAGATATTATTACTCTTTTTTTTTGTAGGAGGGTTTATTGCTTATTTTATGGTTAGGAAGTTGGATGTAGACTTATTTGATAGGTTATTAAGTATAAAGCTTCCTCGTTCAGAGGTGGGTCTAGCTCATATTGCTTATGTGTTCCCAAAAATGAGAGGGGTTTATGATAGGTTGATAGTTTTGTTGGATAATAGTACTAGACTTAGAGTTT
>NW_009243181.1:0-29656 GCF_000388065.1 Fonticula alba | reverse complement strand
TTTTTTATTTTTAAGGGTGTTTCTATGACTCTTTATGTACTGATAGTAATGGGTTATTTGCCGGTATTTTTGCTAAAATTTTGTGTGTGCGTTAGCTTTGGATGCTGGTTAATAAACAATTTTATAAAGAGTTTCGAAATTTTTGTAGATTGGAGGGATAGTGATTATACAGGGTTACTTGACCTTAATCTGGAGAAAGGGACTTCTATAGACAGGGTTACCACAACTGCTGTTTTTAGTATCAAGGAGGGAGCGAACTCACAAGAGAACGAGCAACTTTGTGTGAATACGGTCTTAAAAGACTGGATGATGCTAGCTAGAGTTTCTAGAGGTCATTTAGAATTTGAAAAAAACCTCGAAGTATCAAGAGGGTTAACTACTAAGTACATAGTGCTATGTAGACTTTTTTTGTGTTATTGGTTACTACAAGTCATATGAAAAATATTACCAGGATTGTCCTAAGTACAACTAAACAAAATACAGGTTTAAAATTCGGATTGATAAAGCCTAAGTTTAGAGCCCTTTACGCAGAAAGAGCTAGCGAATCGAATGTTAATGTCCAACACCCTCTCATCTGCTATCAAGATAAATATTTAAATAAGTATCATGTTATACAACAAATGACTCACTCTAACTCTATAAAGCACTTAAGGGTTGATAGTTTGTCCTATCAACTAGATTTAGCCCTTAAAAATTTACCACAATATGGAGTAACTCCAACAAAACCCCTTTATATAAAAAGCAGTCATTTTGAGATATGGGAAAAAAATGGGCGCTTTTATGAGGATATCTATGGGCAAGACATAGTCTTAATAACTTATTTTAGAAACAAGACACTTTTAGATAAGCCAAGACTATTGATAGCAAAAAATATGCTTTTAGAGTATGAAGGTCATTTTAGTAAGCCTATCCAATCATGCTTTGATTTGGAGGGTTTAGAGAATAAAGATTGCTCTGATATTGACTAATAATTGACTTTCTTGTGATATAACCTCTCTCTAGTAAAAGATCTAAGAGTCTAAAGGGCCCATATTAGATTATAAATTTAAACCATATGGACAAACAACCGTTTTTAGCAAAGACTTATTAATAATTGAGAAGCAGTATTTAAAGGAAGATACGAGCAAAACTAGGTACCTTTTAAAACAACAGGCTAGGTTATGTCAACAAATTGACAAGAATAGCCCTGAATTGTTGTTTTCAGCAATTCAGGAATATTCTTCTATAGATTTAATGAATTTAGGTGAAATTAAAATAGCCTTAAATAAAATAAAATAACAAGAGTGATAGAGATAAATTAAAACCATAGGAGTTAAAATAATAACTATCTGATTTCAGATATACTTCTAATACTAGTTAAATCTCTAAAGAATAACTATATAATAACAAAGCACACTAAACAAACCTTACTCAATTAGAACAAAAATTTTCCGGACAAAGAACAAAAACAAATGCAAAAACAAGAAAAACATTTAATAATTTTTTATTATTTTGTTGATGTTCCTCACCCATTTGTGAGAGGTGTTCTGTTTGCCGGGTTTACTTCATTGATTCCCATCGTTCTCTATTTTCCTTTCCATTGGGTATCTGGGTATTGTGTTACTTCCCCTATTTTACTGGTCTGAGTGATGTTTATAACGCTTTGCCCAATTCTAGTAGGTTGCTGTATCTAAACAGCTTATTGGTAAATTGTTATAGAATTTACATATGTTTTCCAATATTCACCTCTGCTCATTGGTGGTTAAACGTTGTCCGCTTCTGTGCCGAAGTTACTTGTGGGTACTCCATCTGTTTTCTTGTGGTTTTATTTTGTTGTCTCAAGTAATTGTTTTTTTCTTTCTCTCTGACATCTTGTTTAGATACTCTCCTATACTCTGGTAGTGTTTACTGTACGAGTGGGTATTATATTACACTGAATACTCTTAATGTTGTGTATTGTGGAAGTATTCTATTGCCTGAGTGGTTTATGGTTAAGCATGTGCTTATGGGTTAGGTTCGTATAATTTATCTTATGTATATAATTTATATGGATATATAACAGTTTTTATGTAGTTGTTTTGTGCTTGTTTTGTATGTTCTTGATATTATAATTTAACGTTTAGATTTGGTTCTTCCAGTGTAATGGTTGTGATTATTTTGTTTTGTGCGTGTATGTTCTAAGAGTTTTTTGGTTTGTTTGTTGGTGTTTTTTTATTGAATAACGTTTTATTTTTGGACATTTTCTTGTTTTTTTTTTATTAGTTGCATGATTAGCTCAGTTGGTAGAGCATTTCGTTTACACCGAACGGGTCACGGGTTCGAGTCCTGTATTGTGCATCCTTAGGTTAATTTCTAATGGGGTCTTATGCTCATGTGTTTTTTGTGGGTTTTATTTTGTTTTTTTTTTAATATGTGTTCTTATTTGTGTTGTTTGTAGTGTTAACTGGCTGTCTTCTTTGTTCTTAGTATAGTTTATGTTAGAAAGTGCAAAAGTTATAGGTGCTGGATTAGCTACAATAGGATTAATTGGTTCAGGGATTGGAGTAGGGTTAGTGTTTGCAGCTTTAATTTCAGCTACTGCAAGAAATCCTTCATATAGACAAGAATTATTCTCATTTGCGATTTTAGGGTTTGCATTAACTGAGGCTCTAGCTTTATTCGCATTGATGGTTGCGTTCTTAATTCTATACGCTTTCTAAGAACAGAGGCTTACTTGGGAGGGTACTAATAAAATACTTAGTGGTGTCTGGGTTTTTTCTGGTATCAGTGGTGTGTCTTTTATTATACAATGATGATGTAGGTTCTCTTGTGGATTCATTGGGATACATTAGTAATTCCCGTTTAATGGAAAATGAGTTGGGTGCTCCTATAGTGGGTTGTATTGATCATGATGATTGGTGGAGGCCCGAGTTTTATCCATCATGGTTTGTCGCTCCGAATTATGGTTTTCTATATTCAAATTTTTTGTTTTGTCCTCCATTTACATTTAAGTTTGAATTTGGTTTTGAGGGTGGTAGGCATATATTGTTTTTTGTAGTGTATTTAATTGGGATATATTCAAATTTTACATAAACAAGACTACTCGGATTCGAACCCAGAACGAAGGCTTTGGAGGCCTCTATTTTACCATTAAACTATAGTCTTTAGCTATGGACTTAGGTAGAATCGAACTACCGACTTTACACTTATCAGGTGTATACTCTAACCACTGAGTTATAAGTCCTATTTTAATAAAACACTCTTAGCTCAACTGGATAGAGCAATAGCCTTCTAAGTTATAGGTCACAGGTTCGAGTCCTGTAGAGTGTGTTATGCCTGAGAAGATTCGAACTTCTAACCTTTAGATTCGTATTCTAACGCTCTATCCAGTTAAGCTACAAGCATGGCGGGTATCGATTAATGGCTAAATCCTTTGCCTTCCAAGCAAATGCTATGGGTTCGAGTCCCATTATCCGCAGTATAATATTAATTAATAAGAGGATGTAACTTAGTCTGGTAGAGTATTAGCTTGTCACGTTAAAGGTCGTGGGTTCGAGTCCCATCATTCTCGTTTTTATATATTTTTTGTTGGAGTATTAGTACAATGGTTAGTACAATCGACTCATATTCGTTTGATCTAGGTTCGATTCCTAGATACTCCTTTTTTTTTTGTTTTTGTTCAGGTAGCTCAGTGGTAGAGCATAGGACTGAAAATCCTTGTGTCGGTAGTTCGATTCTACCTCTGGACAGTGTGTGTGTGTGTGTGTGTGTGTTAGATATGTCTGTATCCTTATCTTTTTCTAAAATGTAAAATTTTTTTGTTTTTGTTTTAGGGGCTGGTGGGGTGGATGGATGTCTGAGTGGTTTAAAGAGATAGTCTTGAAAACTATTATACAGTTTGTATCGTAGGTTCGAATCCTACTCTATCCATTTATTTTGGGCAGGATGAAGCATAATTGGCTGTGCGTAGGTTTTGGGTACCTAAGGTTGTCGGTTCGAGCCCGACCATCCTGAGTCTTGGGTTTTTTGTTTTTTTTGTTTTTGTTTGTTTAGGGCGTAGGTGCTTATCTTCGCACGTTTTTAATGTAATTTTTTGTTTGGGGTAGTATTTTGAAGCTTTTAGTGGATGTATAGGCTAATATGTTTGGACGTTGATACGATATTTCTGGTGTAGGTTTATCTGGAATACCAGAGTTTCCATGTGAAAAACTGTTTAAATAATGGGATTATACGATGTGAATTGAAACATCTTAGTAGCATCAGGTAAAGGAAATCAACCGAGACTCCGTTAGTAGTGGTGAGCGAGTGCGGACCAGGCTTAATACTTGTTTGAATCTTAGAAATTCCATAGAGGGTGAGAGTCCCGTATTAGATTTGAATTTTTTTTTTTTTTTGTTTTGGTATGAGTGAGTAAAGCGGAATGTTATTTTGCTTGAATATAGGAGGACCACCTTCTAAGCCTAAGTATACATATTAGACCGATAGTGAACTAGTACCGTGAGGGAAATATGAAAAGTACCCATGTAGATGGAAGGGGGTGAAATAGAACCTGAAACTAAAAGTGATTAAGCAGTTGTGACTTTTTTTATAGTTTCAACGTACCTTTTGCATAATGGGTCAGCAAGTTAATTTATATAGCAAGCTTAAATCGTTAGATGTAGGCCTAGTGAAAGCGAGTATTAAATTGCGTTAGTTATATAAATTAGACCCGAAACCAAGTGATCTAACTATGGACAAGTTGAAGGTTGGAGAAATCCAAAAGGAGGACTGAACCCAAATATGTTGCAAAATATTGGGATGATCTGTTGTTAGGGGTGAAAGGCTAATCAAACTTGGAAATAGCTGGTTTTCTGCGAAATATATTTAGGTATAGTGTTATACGTTAATCTTTGGGGGTAAAGCACTGCAAATTTATGGGTAACTAATGTTATACTATATTTTAGTAAACTCTGAATACCAAAGAATATTTTATAACAATCAGACTATGGGTGCTAAGGTCCATAGTCAAGAGGGGAACAGCCCAGACCACAAATTAAGGACCCAAAATAAATACTAAGTGCTATTAAGGAAGTCATATATACGAAGATATCCAGGAGGTGGGCTTGGAAGCAGCCATCCTTTAAAGAAAGCGTAACAGCTCACTGGTTGATGTAATTTGGCGCCGAAAATGTAGAGGGGCTAAGTATTTTTCCGACATTGTGGATTAAACGTGAGTTTAATGGTAGCAGAACAATCTGTATTATATGAAAATTATATTGAAAGATATAATTTTGGAATCAGATGAGAGAATGCTGACATGAGTAACGTAAATATTGTAACAATAATCATTATTGCTGAATGTCTAAGGTTTTCTAACGTGATAGTTAATAGCGTAGAGTTAGTCGGCCCCTAAGTTCTAACAAGAATGATGGGTAATTATGTATTAAAGGACGAGAATTCAAAGTATTATATTTATATATGGCTAATATTATAATATAATGTTTTCTTCAGGAAAATTTTAATATTTTAGTTTTAAACTATTTTAAGGTTAATCCTTAAAATTTAAATACCGTACTATAAACCGACACTGGTGGACAAGTAGAGTATACTGAAGTTATGAGATAATATTGTTGAAGGAACTCGGCAAAATGACTCTGTAACTTAGGGATAAGGAGGGCCTCGAAAGAGGTGGCACATAATAGGGAGGAGCGACTGTTTACTAAAAACACAATACTCTGCTAAATCTTATCAGATGAAGTATAGGGTATGACACCTGCCCGGTTCTGGAAGGCTAAATTAGTTGGTGAGAGCTAACTATATATCCCCCAGTAAACGGCGGCTGTAACCATAACGGTCCAAAGGTAGCGAAATTCCTTGACGGGTAAGTTCCGTCCTGCATGAGTGGTGTAACGACTTCTCCGCTGTCTCCAACAATAACTCAGTGAAATTGCATTCTCCGTGAAGATGCGGAGTATTAGTAGTAAGACGGAAAGACCCTATGAATCTTTACTATAACTATAAATAGTCTATTCGAACAGTTAGAGTAGCATAGATGGATTGCAAGTAATGCAGCAGTGAAATACCATCCTTACTGATCGTCTAGACTCACCATAAGGGACAATTTATAGCGGGTAGTTTGACTGGGGCGGTCACCTCCTAAAGAGTAACGGAGGTGTGCGAAGGTAGGCTCAAATAGGTCGGAAATCTATTGTAGAGTGTAATGGCATAAGCCTGCTTAACTGAAAGACAAACAAGTCAACCAGAGACGTAAGTCGGCCATAGTGATCCGATAGTACTTAGTGGAAAGGCTATCGCTCAACGGATAAAAGATACTCTAGGGATAACAGGCTGATGACTCCCAAGAGCTCATATCGACGGAGTCGTTTGGCACCTCGATGTCGGCTCATCACATCCTGGAGCTGAAGGAGGTTCCAAGGGTTTGGCTGTTCGCCAATTAAAGTGGTACGTGAGCTGGGTTTAGAACGTCGTGAGACAGTTCGGTCCCTATCTACTACTAATGTATAAAAACTTAAAGAAGCCGACCCTAGTACGAGAGGACCGGGGAGGAGATACCAATAGTGTACCAACTGTTTCTCCAGAAGCATCGTTGGGTAGCCACGTATCGAACTATTAACTGCTGAAAGCATCTAAGCAGGAAATACATCTTTAAGCTAGTTTTTAACTCAGATGTAATAGACTATTACAAATTATTAAAATAGGTTACAAGTGTAAGCACAGTAATGTGTGTAGCTAAGTAATACTAAAAACTGAATAACCCAAACATATATTCATAATACATTATTTTTAAAGGCTGGTGCGGAGGGAGTGGTCTCCCTAATAGGCTCATGATCTATCGACTTTGTCTGGGTTCGATTCCCACACTAGCCCAATTCTTCAGTAGCTTAATGGTGGAGCAAACGACTGTTAATCGTTCGGTTGATGGTTCGAATCCATCCTGAAGAGGATTATTTTGTATTAATAAAATAATTAAAATTTAAACTTGATTTTTATGAGATATAAAAATCATACTTATCATATTTTAGATAACAGTCCATGGCCTATTTTCATGGCTTTTTCATTAATGTTGAGCATGAAATCTGCTGTTCTGTTTATGCATGGATTCAATGGTGGATCTAGCACATTATTAATAGGGTTTTTATTAGTATTGTTAACATTTTTTTGTTGGTTTGTAGATGTTTCAAAAGAAAGTACATTATCTGGGTGTCATACATACTTAGTACAAAGAGGATTAAAAATTGGGTTTATTTTATTTATAGTATCTGAACTAATGTTTTTCGTAGCTTTATTTTGGGCGTTTTTTCATTCAAGCTTAGCTCCTTCAGTAGATTTAGGTGTGGTTTGGCCTCCAAAAGGAATTCAAGCATTGAACCCTTTAAGTGTTCCATTATTAAACACGATAGTACTAGTAGCATCTGGAGTTGTATTAACATGGGGACATCACGCTATTATTACAGCAAATAAACCTCATACAACTGTGTCTTTATTAATAACTATCATCTTAGCAATGTCATTCACAGGTCTTCAATTCTTAGAATACATAGACTCTACATTCAGCATAGCTGACTCTGTATATGGATCTACATTCTTTATGTGTACAGGATTTCATGGGATACATATAATAATAGGAACAATCTATTTAATAACATGCCTATACAGAACTGTATACGGATTAAACACAAACTCAAGCCATGTAGGATTCGACACTTGTGCATGGTACTACCACTTCGTGGATATAGTATGGATATTCATGTTTATAAGCGTATACTACTGGCCATACAGCCCAACACTAAACTAAATAAAATACCACCAGACTAATGAAACAATACTTTAATATTCTGCAAGGACCTATAGGCCAAAACAACAAAACATAGTACACACCAAAAGCAAATTACAGCTAAACAGCCCATAGTAAGACCTAACTAAATAAAAAAAAAACACCCTGAATTAGCACTCAACTAAAACTTAACTTTATTACACTCATAAAACACAGAAATGAACATAAAACCAAAATAAACTTAAGTACCGAAACTATACACCACTCAAATAAAATAAATAATGGTTCTAAGTAAGATCATAAACATTATTAAAAGAAAGTATAGTAACCTAAATAAAAGCTCCAGCTTAATAATTTCAAGGAAACACGCTATAACAAGGCATAATTTAAATTCTTAGAACACCATATAGAAAGGTATATTATATATAATATACCCATTGTACATACATTATAACAACAAACCATGAGAATACATCTCATAACAGGATAATAAACACAGAGCACTACTAAGCCCAGATACAGCTTAACTATACGAATAAAACAGCTGCTGATACACAAATAGAAACTATGCCAATAGTACTTAATAAAACATAACAAAAATTCTTATGTTAGCTATAGAGCTATTGTAGTAGACTAAGCAGTACATAACAGAGGAAAATCTCCATCAGGTTCAACATAAAAATAGCCCTATAGAATCTTACCACTGCCAACAGATTATAAATAATAGGTATAGACAGCCTGTTAGTCCGTACACTAACTGTACCAAACCACAAGCTACTATAATTAGATCACAGTATAAGTATACTATAACAGTAATTTATAATAAAATTACTGAAGTAACAGGAAAACATACATAACTGAATAAAAAATGTACTAAAACACCATAACAATACCTCTAGATCTAATACTAATATACCCAATAGATTAAATAAAAATTAAACCTTAAATTTTGTAAATACAAACAAGTATAAACCACAGTCAAAAATTATTTCCTATAATCAAATCTAAATTAAAAAGGCTAGAGACTACAATCAATACAACAGATACTTAAAATATAAAACTAATACATAACCAGCCCTTCTCTCAACATAGAGCCTCTAGAGGGTAATTTATACACAACTAAGATTACGATAAAACAATTAAATATAATCCCCATACTCCTATAAAGATTGTTACTTCACCATCTAAACCGTACATATTACAAACACCACAGCCTTAACTAGAATATATTAAACAAACTAGAAAAACCTACAAGTCTATAAATACTAATAAACAGCTAAAGAAAATACACACCTAAAAAGTATTAGAATAGAAGCTAAACTCTTACACCCTAGAGACCATAAATACCACCACAATAAAACAAATAATATATATTAAGATATAGAATATATATAATAACAACATAACTAATCACTACCATATAGTCTAACACACCAAAACTAAAAATTATAAGCTGAAACACAGAAACATCCAAAGCACGGAAAACACTAACACTCAGATAACACAGAGCACACAAACCTCAGTAAAAATGGAGAAGATAGCCATCAAATACACAGCTATAGAACCAGCACCTACCACACCAATATCCTATAAAAAAATCAAATATAACTTATATAGGGTGAATAAACCACACTAAATAAGGTGTACCATAAGCCCCAGAGAAACTAACCCGTCTGACAAGACCTTAGCAACCCTGACCTTAAGGATTAATAAATACATTAATTTTATATTTAGAATTTATTAGCGTTATATTTTGTATTAAAATTCTTGTATTTATTTTATGTTATTATTATTTGGTGTTTAATGAGATTTGAATATTATATATATATATGTATAATATACAATCTTAGACTAAAGCTGATGTTTATAAATTTATAATGAAAATTAAGTGTATGGCAATATTTACAGAGTTTAAAAAGGATCCTCTCTACTATACAGTGTCATTGACTCCAATTACAATCCCATTAACTATTTATATTATACAATTAATATATCTACCTTTTCATACTGCTAAAATGGTAGAGGACTTAGCATCATATTCTAAATGGAAATATATTCTTGTACTACTTATTTTAATAGGATATTTAACATATATTAAATATTTTCGTAAATACGTTTATTCTCCAGAAGAGGGGCCTGTAATATCTGCTAAGATGGCTTTAATAGTATTTTTTCATTTGGTAGGAAATAAGCATAGGGACGAATATTATAATAGATTCTTAAATTATATTGAAAAATGGCGTAAAGGTACCTATGTCATGAACTTATTTATATTTTATATAGGGGCTATACATCCAATGGTAAATCTTCTATTAATATTCTTATTTGTGATAGGGCAAATTAGCACGAGCTACATGCTAATTATTATCCCCATAAACTTTTGCCTTTGGGTTATCAGAATCTGGTATATTTCATTTGATACTTTTGTAGAAACTTATATCGGAATTTTAAAGAGTTTGATGCTTTATGATGAGGCTGAAATCAAACGAATAGCCATCAATGAGAGCAGTAAATTAATAGTAGTCAAGTTAACGAAAGAAGCTCATGAGGGTGGCGTTACTATGAACCAAGTGTCCGACCTTGTAGAAAAACTACTTATGCTCTATAAATTTAAAGGTTCACAATATTCAAACTCGTTTTTCGAGCAATTATTTTATGCTAGAGTTTTTATGTGGATATTCTTATGTTTTGTCCTGTTTACATAAAAAATGAAGGGGGACCTAATAAAGCACGTTTTTAATTTAAGAGGTGGTTTTCATTTAAAGAATGCAGTACTTAGTACTACTAGTACAAGCCTCCGAGATCAGGTCAGTGCCAGCTTAGGCCTAAGATCCTCGCACATTTTAGCAGTGTTAGAAACAAAAGAAGAAGAAAAATCCTTAATAATAGCAAATTACACTAGCACTCAACCTCTTGGAAAATCAAGCTTATTATTATCGATGAGGAACATTAATAACGATAATAAGGCTCAGCACATAGTACTCTCCAAAGAGCTAGTAAAAATAGATAATAAAGAATTAACGTTCTTATCCTCTAAAAATAATAATAAATTTTTAGAAATTAATGAGGAAAAAATTATTAATTACTTCAAGGAGCATGCATCCTCAATAATATTAGAGGATAAGGACATCCTTTTACTAATAAGTTTGTTTATATCGTATAAAAGAGGCGAACTTATTACTTCCGATCATGGCTCTGTAGCCTCATTGATTGAATTAAAAGTTTTTTTGGATAAAATTATTAATAAAGAATCAGCTTCTGCACAATATCCCCCATCTTATAATAAAGAGGATGAGGACAATATTTTTATTGATTAAAATTTATTATGATCTAACAAGAATTACTCAAAATTGTTAATATAGTTATTAATGGATAAGCCAGTACTTCTAATTTTGTAGAATCACTAAAAAACCCTATTGAAAATGGGGTTTCTTTATTTATAAAGTTTTTACAGGGTCTGGAAGAGTAGGTAAATACCTACGAATGGGTTCGAATCCTATTCTCTGATCGCTTTATAATGGGATATATGCTTATGGGTTAGGCTCCTCTTGGGTCGGCTTTGTTTATGATTAAAAAAATAAATATTAGAATGTTTTATATTGTCTTGTTTTGGTTGTTTTAATTTATAAGTTTTAGTGTTAAATCAGTAGTAGTTTAGTAATGCTTTAGTGTTTATTTAATTAATAGGGGGTATTATAAGTTTAGTGTTGTATTGGGCCTAATATAATAATGTTTATTGGCTATTATGGTAGTTTTAGTGTTGTTTTTGGCTTTGTGTCTATATTTCTTGTTGTTTTATTCTGTTAGTAGTATATTGAGTTTATTTATAATATACCTATTATTAGGTTATATTATGTATTAAAATACGGTTGGGCTTGTAACGAAGAACAAGTGGTTATTTTATATAATTCCTAGTATTGGTGACAAGCTGGTGTTCTACCAGGGTGAGTATGGCAATAACTTCTAAAGGTTAGAAGTTAGTAGCTGTATGGTTACATCTCTATAAAGGTTTGTTGGCTGAGGGTAATCTAAAGTACTTTATAATCTTAACTAAGCTCTGTTACTGTTAGAACTACTGGCTTATGAAATTCAGATTATAGTGTATGTATTTTCCAGTATAGTTAAATATATTTAGGTTTATATAAACTCAAGTGATTTAATTTGAGTGTATATAATATAGCATTACTGTAAATACCTTAAACCTTTCTTGAAAATATGAATATTAAATCTGGCTTTTATCGGTAAAAGAAATGATTTGTGTGAGTTAGAATCCTCTGGTGAAATATACTAATTTTAGTATTTTATGAATATGGTATTAGGATAGGTGCCTATAACACTGGTTTAGTGGGGGGGGTTTATGTGTTATAAATTAATAGGTGTAAACATTTCTGGTAGTATATATTATGTGATAGGCATCTTCACTGTAATCTATAGCTTAATTTATGCCTGTCTATTTTTATTTAGATATTTGTTCTGCAGGTAATCTGCCCATAATATATACGAGTATATTTCTATGCTGTTAATATATTATATTTTAGTATAAAACTTATAACTTATAGTGTTTTAGGTGTCTCTTATAAATATACTAGTGTAAGTTATAAAGTAAGTATATATTATGGGTTCTAGTTGATTCTTCCTTTTATATTATTGTAGCTTAGTTTAAATTAATTGAGGTGGGGTTTGTTATAGGGCTGTTTTGTTGGTTTGTGCGTATATTAAATATTATGTGCATGTTTTATGCATCTGTCCTGCTTAAGTAAAAATATCTTGGTTAGTATAAATCTAGTATTTATTATGTATTAGTAATGTACCTACTTTATACCTATGTTATAGGGGAGTTCTTGAATATTATATATAAGGGGTTAATAATGGGGGGTATTATATTATATTTAAATATGTTGTGTAGTTGTGATATTTATTTATATTATACAATTAATATATCTACCATTTCATACTGCTAAAATGGTAGGAGACTTACCTGTTTATTCTAAATGGAAATACATCTTTGTACTTATTATTTTAATAGGATATTTTATATACGTAAAATATTTACGAGTAAAGTTTAAACTCGGTACTGAAGGATTACCAATTACATCAAGGAATGCTATTGAAGTATTATTTCATCTAATAGGAAATTACTATAGGCTGGAATATTACAATAAATTTATAATGCATGTAAGATTAAGCCGAAGCAGCTCTAGCCTATTAAGTATACTGAAAATTATTACAGATATAACCCAACCTATTATAAACCTAATAGCATTAATATTATTCTTTTTAGGTTTAATATCTTCACAATATGTAATATTAATAGTACCTTTTAATTTGTCTATTTGGATTATTAGGATGGTAAGAATATCTTTTGAAAATTTTATAGAAAGCAAAATAAAAGCTTTAAAAGAATTACTAGTGTATGATGAACAAGAGCTCGAGCGTGTAGCAAAGGATCAAATTACTAAGGAAATAATTGTAGGGCTAACTAAATCGGCGATTGAAAGCGGCCTAAATTCAACTCATACCCCCCCAATTAGTTGAACAAGCACTAGCTCTTTACAGTATTAAACCTAGAGACACTTTATTAAAATATCAGGATATAATTATATATACAAGAATATTAGCATTCAGCTTTATTTCCTTAATTATAATTCTTTAAAAAACAAAATGAGAAAGAAACTTGTTATAGAATTCTTTAATTTAAAAGAAAATCTACAAATAAAATAATATAGTATAGTATACCCCTTAACTTTTTAAATAAAACTTATATAAAATTTTTATTTATACTATAACAATTGTTACAGTCACTAAAAGAATAACAACCAACTAATAACATAACCATAGAGCAAAACCAACTAAGTAACCTCTACGTACAAAGACATAGATAGAAAAATATACTTGAACAAAACAAAAGCTATCAGATAACAAACTCAGCAAATAACAAACTAAATCAACGAACTATGACAATTAAACCCAACAAGATAATAAACCCCCTACAAATTCAGATTCAACAAAAGAACAGATAGTAATATAACAACATAAACCATAAAAACAAACTTAAGAAAAGTACATCAACAGACAAAACAACCATAAAAACTATCATTTAATTAAATACCATTAGTTTTTATAAATGTATGATATCTTCTATAGTAAACATACAGCTAATAGATTTATACTCTTGTACACACCCCCTTATATAAAAAAAACCCAAATAATTATATAATCAAAATACACACCTAAAAATAGCTAAAATTAAAATATAAGAAATAACATAAAATAAAAAACAAAACACGAATTAAATAGCATTAAAGATCATAAAAGACCACCTAAACATCTACTAAATAATTAGTTTTAAAACATAAATGTACTAACTGTTAATATAACAATTAAAAATACAACGCAATTTATAATATACATAAAAGAACTATAAAATATATAAAAACGAGAATGATGGGACTCGAACCCATGACCTATAGCTAAGAGGGCTATCGCTCTATCCAGTTGAGCTACATTCTCTAAAACAAATATAATATTTGTTTTTATGTTTGTGAATAATCCCCTTGGGGATTATCCCTTATAGTTATTTACTCAGAATTATCTGTAACGATATTTAAATTGTTATCTATACTTTCTTTATGGCTATTTAAATATTCTTCACTGTTATTAATATATTTATAATCTTGCGTATCAAGCCTAATTTTATTTTGTTGAAATCTTAACAGGTGCTGGGGCTTGTTTTCCCCAATAATATTTTTATTCTCGTCTAATAAGAATGACTCGTAACTATAACCTGGCTTACTAGTTGCCTGACTAATAAGAGGCACAGTACCATTCTCATCTGTCCTATTCTCGTCCACTATTAAAAGATGCTTTGGGCATACCCCCAGATCAGAAAGCTGACTTTTATACTTGGGTATCTTATCCCAATCTAATTTTACAGCATGATAATACATTCTTGGGGAACTTACATTAAAAATATTAGAACTAAACCTACGAAACATCCCCCATATCCATCATAATAATACAAATATTCGCCCAAGCCAAGATTTTAAGGGCTATAGCAACATAGCCAACCAACCTAAAATAATTGTCATATAAAGAAATAGAACACTTTCCACTAGCAAACAAAAGCCACTTTTGTTTTAGCTGAGGAATGTCCTCCTCTCTAAACTCTAAGGTAAAAGCAAGAGAAGTCAATTTAAAATTCAACTTCTCAATGTCAATAAGAGCAACTTCCTCCTCTGGAGATGAGCCCAACACATAAACAAACAACAAGTCAGACATCATTTCCAAGTTAGTTAAAACAAACTTTTTAAATGAATATAAAAAACATTTAAAAATCCAAATAACAAACCCCACAGGCACTAATACTGACAAATAACCCAACGAACCCCCAAAATTAATAAAATTAAAAAAACAAACCAAAAAAACAAAAGGAAACAAAGCCAAAATTACCCTAAAAGCATAATAACCCGTCAGACCATGACCCCAAACCAAAGAAGACAGCAACCTAATAAAAAACCTAGAGAAAAACCTACCAGCTAAAAAAATAATCAGATTATAAGCCCCCAAATAAGCAGAAGGAAAAACAAACCCCCTCATACTAAAAAGACCTGGTTTAAAATACCCCAAAATCTTTATCAAACCATATACAACCAAAATAAAAATCACAATAATAACATAATAATAATACTTATTATTATAGTCCGATGAAACTTCAGATATATAAACTGGTTGTATTTTAGATATATAAATTATTCCAATTATATACATCAAAAATTTAACTATAAATAAAATAATAGATAAAATCGGGGCTATCATGTTTTCATATAAGGCTTTTAACTCCATTAAATCTAACCTATTATACATAAATATAAATCTAATAGTAAAATAACTAAATCTAAATTTTGATCCACAACTGAATTAATCACTAACAACCCACACTAGTGTCTCACTAGCTGGAACATACACAAATAAAATATTTTTCATAAAAAAAAATTTTATAATTAAAACAAACTATAATATAAATACTTAAAAAACAAATCTCATTTAAAAAAATGAAATATAAATTATATTGTGTGGCCTAAAAGCAATATTAAGAGATAGGTAATATCTGAGCATGTGTGTGTGCGAAAGATACATCCATAAACTATCATAGTGGTATGCTACGATCAAAAGATCGGGAGCATTGGGCTTAGTAGGAATCGAACCCACGTAGTATCCATCATGAGTGGAACGTTTTACCACTAAACTATAAGCCCAATACCCACTATTGGACTCGAACCAATACTTCATAAACTGAAAACAGATTTTAAGTCTGTCGTGTCTGCCAGTTCCACCAAGCGGGCTATTTTTTGAATAACAACATAACTAATAATTTCCTAACAGGGCAAGATACGACAATCTCTTCAGGATTAGGAAATTCCTACGTTATAGCCTAAATAAATGCTATTATATTAGAAGCTTAAATCTGTTCGACACTAGATCGTAAAGGAATAGTAAAATAAATTAGACTGAATGGGGGTTATTTAACTTTATAAATAAGAGTTTATAGCTCAGTGGTAGAGCAGCGGACTTTTAATCCGTTGGTCGCAGGTTCGAGTCCTGTTAAACTCATTGAGGGTGTGGCTGAGCGGTTTAAAGCAATAGACTGTAAATCTATCCACGAATGTGAGCATGGGTTCGAATCCCATCGCCCTCAAATAGATAATATATTAATAATCTTCCAGATAATATAGCCATTATATATTATATTTTATGCCACAAGTAGATTTATTAACTTTTTTTAATCTTTCTTTTATGTTTTGTGTATTTTTTACAATTAGTTATAACATGATATATTCATATTGTGTTAATATGGAAAAAGTATCATTAGTTAGAGAAGTTTTATCTAATTCTAATAAAAATTAACTAAATTTAAGAACTAATATTAACAAAATATAAGGAGGAAACTCCATTGAGGAATAGCCAAGTGGTAAGGCAATGGATTTTGATTTCATGACGCATGGGTTCGAATCCCATTTTCTCAAACTAAAATTATGCG
This sequence comes from Fonticula alba, assembly GCF_000388065.1. Taxonomy (NCBI): domain Eukaryota; order Rotosphaerida; family Fonticulaceae; genus Fonticula; species Fonticula alba. The sequence continues at coordinate 12,887 of NW_009243181.1, read as the reverse complement.
GGCTTAGCTCAGTTGGTAGAGCACCAGATTGTGATTCTGTTGGTCATGGGTTCGAATCCTATAGTCCGCCATAAACAACCAATATACTATAAACAAATCATAAATGAATCAATTTGTTTCTAAATGGTTGTTCTCTACAAATCATAAGGATATAGGGGTGTTATACCTTATATTTGCATCTTTTGCAGGTATGATAGGTACAGGATTTTCTATTATTATCCGTATGGAATTGGGTGATACGGGTATTCAAATTTTGAATGGTGATCATCAATTGTATAATAACTTAGTGACAGCTCATGCTTTTCTAATGATTTTTTTTATGGTTATGCCAGCATTAATTGGTGGTTTTGGTAATTATATGGTTCCTATTTTAATTGGGGCTCCTGATATGGCTTTCCCTCGTTTAAATAATATTAGTTTTTGGGTATTGCCTCCTTCATTATTATTGTTAATTATATCTACTTTTTTAGAACAAGGGGTTGGTACAGGTTGGACATTATATCCTCCTTTATCTGGAATTCAGGCTCATAGTGGTGGTGCTGTAGACTTGGCTATATTTAGTTTACATTTATCTGGGGTAGGTTCTATTATGGGAGCTATTAATTTTATTACTACTATTTTCAACATGAGAGCTCCAGGATTAGGATTACATAAAATGTCGTTGTTCCCATGGGCTGTTTTAATTACTGCTTTTTTATTATTATTGTCATTGCCAGTATTAGCTGGGGGTATTACAATGTTATTAACAGATAGAAACTTTAATACTACTTTCTTTGAACCAGCAGGGGGAGGGGATCCTGTTCTATACCAGCATTTATTCTGGTTTTTTGGACACCCAGAGGTATATATTTTAATTATTCCTGGATTTGGAATAGTTAGTCATGTAGTTTCTACATTCAGTGGAAAAAATATTTTTGGATATTTAGGGATGGTATATGCTATGTTATCTATTGGATTCTTAGGGTTTATAGTATGGGCTCACCATATGTTTACAGTAGGGATGGATGTTGACACAAGAGCATATTTTACAGCTGCTACTATGATTATTGCAGTTCCTACAGGAATTAAAATATTTAGCTGGCTTGCTACATTATGGGGAGGAAGACTAAGATTCCAAACACCAATGCTATTTGCATTGGGGTTTATTTTTTTATTCACAATAGGGGGACTAACAGGAATAATGTTAGCTAACGGATCACTAGACGTGGCATTACATGACACATACTACGTAGTTGCACACTTCCACTATGTATTATCTATGGGGGCAGTATTTGCGCTATTTGCTGGATTCTATTACTGGTTCTACAAAATAACAGGTTACAGCTATAACGAAACACTAGGTAAAATACATTTCTGGACTATGTTCATTGGAGTTAACATTACATTCTTCCCAATGCACTTTCTAGGATTAGCTGGAATGCCTAGAAGAATACCAGACTATCCAGATGCATATTTCTTCTGGAACCATATTTCATCTGTTGGATCATTCATCTCACTATTTGCTAGCTTCCTATTCTTCTACACAGTATACAGCGCATACGTAAACGAAACACCAGGTAAAACATGGACAGAAAAAAACTACTTCTCTGGATACATACAAAAAATCAAATTACAATTCACATCTATTGAATGGACATTAGAAAGCCCAGCAAGCTTCCACAGCTTTAATCACAATATTCATACTTTAAGTAAAATTTATTCTGGGAGTGTGGAAAACAAAATATGCTAAAAACATTAGTAAATTTTATATTAGATAGTATAAACTATTCATGTTACTCATATATGTCTGACTATGTTCATGAATGGGTTAGAGTAGAATATAACAATACTCATAGTATAACTCCAAAACCTCTAAATCATAATATGGTAGGTCTAAAGTCACAGTACTTTCAATTATTAAATAAAGGAGATGGAATTTTTAGTTATTGCTCTACACAAACTAAAAATGATTTATTAAGAGACTACTCCCAAAACATGAAACGTGTAAATGAAAACAACACACCCATATTCAACCATACCCTACGCCTTCATGGTTATTATGGCTTTACACACACGATGTCTCAAGCACAATGTAACCTAAACAGCATATATGACCTAACAGAGTGGTGTATACATATAGACAACCTGTTAGACACAAAGCTACATAATGAATTAAACAACCTAATAGATACTTATGGAGAACAAGGCGCCCTAGAATATTATAAATTAAATCTAAAAGACCATTACACTAGCCTATGGACTTCACATATCTATAGTGAGATATACACTAAATTAGCTGAAAGAGAAAACAACCGATACCAGCATCTTTTGAACCTAGTCAGTAACTACAACTAAAAACACAAAATAATTAAGTTAACAGCCTTTGGCCAAATTAATATTAATTTTGCTATAATATTTCCATAGTATTTTACAGTAGGGCTAAATACAAGTATTTTACCCTAAGATTTTAGATAAATTAGGCCCTCTAATAAGATACTAACATTAATATTAATTGTATATAACTTAATTATCTACTAGGTTATAAAACCCTGATAATTTTACATAAAGTTACGGAATAATCGTCTATTCTCGGCCAACACTTGATCATGCCGTTCTAGTATGAACCAGATTTGGGTATCACTAATAATTAGTTTCAAGATGTATTAGCCCTCTAAATTTCTATAAATATCTGCAATATAAATTTAACCTAAGTTTTATCTAAAATAAAACTTATTAACTCAGGATATTAATGTTAGTATCTTATTAGAGGGCCTATAAAAAATACTGTATAAAGTACTTGAAAATTAATATCTATGTAGTTAGTTATAGAAAGAGACTGATTATAATCTCCTGCAGATATAAAATAAAAATTAATAGAGAATAGAACCTATATAATAATAAATTATCTCTAATTTATTAGTTATAGCACATACTAGATAAAGCCAGAAACTTACCAATCCTAAGCATGAAAGTAGAAGAATTATAATCTCAAATAAATAGCTACTAACCCAGGAAAATATTTAACAGAATGTTAAAAGTGCTTAAAATTACTGTTAAAAAAACCTTCTCAATTAACAAGAAGAATGAAGAACTATGATAACTTTACAATAAAGGTAAACATAGCCATAAAATTTCCCTGAAAGTAAACTATAAAAAGACCATAAAATCAATTTAAAATCCACTAGCATTTTCAATAGCTAGCAGAGTTTAAACCCAAATAATAAAATAAAAAACACTAGGAAACAAATGGTCTAATATTACAATGCTCAGTGATAGGAGATAAAATAAAAAAAAAAATCTAATACAGCTTTAAACCCAAATAATAAAATAAAAAACACTAGGAAACAAATGGTCTAATATTACAATGCTCAGTGATAGGAGATAAAATAAAAAAAAAAATCTAATACAGCACAATAACAAATATTAAATATAAACAAAGACGATACCATAAAAAAAATCCCTGATAGATTTTTTATTTATTAAATAAAAAACATTTAATAATTTTTTTTTTATCCAGGTCTAGGAAAGAGCAGGTTTTTACCTGCGAATGGGTTCGAATCCCCTTGCCTGGCGCATTTAAAATAAGTACAGAAGCTTAGAGAGAACAGAAAGAAAAAAGAAAAAGTTGAGTCTTAAGAGTTTTAGAGATTAATAATAATTTTTTATTTCTGGGTAGCTATGCAGCATAATTAGGTTATGCCTAATTAGCTACTATTTTTATAAAGATGATATACAATGTCTTACTATTAATTTGTATCCTACGTAAAAATATAAAAATTTATAAAATGATGAATTTAGATATAGCGTATCCTTTACAGTATGGTTTTCAAGATCCTGCTACACCTGTTATGCAAGGTATAATATCATTGCATGATCATATATTTTTTTATCTAATTGTTACAACTGTTTTTGTTACATGGATATTATCTGTTATTATATTTGAGTTTAAAGATGAGTTTTTTTCTCATAAGTATATTAGACATGGTACATTAATTGAGATTATTTGGACTGTGACTCCGGCGTTTATTTTGATTTCGATAGCTTTTCCTTCATTTAGATTGTTATATTTAATGGATGAGGTTATTGATCCGGCTGTTACAATTAAAGTGGTGGGTCATCAATGGTATTGGTCATATGAGTATTCAGATCATGCTTGGTCTATAGAGTTTGATAGTTATATGCTACCAACATCAGATTTAGAATTAGGTCAATTTAGATTACTTGAAGTAGATAATAGAATGGTTGTTCCTATGGACACTCATGTTAGATTAATAATAACATCTTCAGATGTTATTCATTCATGGGCTGTTCCAAGTTTAGGAATTAAGTTAGATGCGATTCCAGGAAGACTAAACCAAACTTCTATGATTATTAACAGAGAAGGAGTATTCTTTGGACAATGTAGTGAAATATGTGGAGTTCAACATGGGTTTATGCCTATCGTTGTGGAATCTGTAAAAATGGATAACTATATTTCTTGGGTTAATAATATGTTAGATGAAGCTTAGTAAAAGATTAAGTGGCTTGTCTCATTTGAGTTCGGCATTGGTTGAATCTTCTCTTCCGGCTAATATTTCTTATTTCTGGAATTTTGGTTCTATTTTAGGTATTTGCTTAGTTATTCAGATAGCATCAGGGGTTGTATTGGCTATGCATTATACTCCTCATGTAGATCTGGCTTTTATTAGTGTTGAGCATATTATGAGGGATGTTAATTTAGGTTGGTTAATTAGATACTCTCATGCTAATGGTGCATCATTCTTTTTTATGTTTGTTTATGTTCATATAGCTCGTGGATTATATTTTGGTTCTTATACTAAACCAAGAGTGTTTGTTTGGTCTATTGGAGTTATAATCTTCCTAATAATGATGGGTACAGCCTTTTTAGGATATGTATTACCTTGGGGACAAATGAGTTTCTGGGCTGCTACAGTTATAACAAACATGTTATCAGCTATCCCTTGGATAGGACAAGATTTTGTTCAATTTGTATGGGGAGGATTCTCTGTAGATAATGCTACATTAAATAGATTTTTTAGTCTTCATTATTTACTTCCTTTCTTATTAGCTGGACTTGTTATAATGCACATATTAGCACTTCATAAGCATGGATCTAATAACCCTATGGGATTTGAATCCCATATGGATAAAACTAGATTACATGACTTATTCACTGTAAAAGATATACATGGATTTATATTATTTTTCTTATTATTTTCATTCTTCGTATTCTTCTATCCTAATGTAATGGGACACCCTGATAACTATATCCCAGCAAACCCATTAGTAACTCCTGCTCATATAGTTCCAGAATGGTATTTCTTACCATTTTATGCTATATTACGTTCTATACCAAGTAAACTAGGAGGAGTAATAGCTATGATAGGGGCTATATTAATACTATTAGCATTACCTTTCTTACATACTGCATGGGTAAGATCTGCTACATTTAGACCAATACATAAATTTTTATTCTGGATATTTGTAGGTAACTTCTTAATCCTAGGATACTTAGGTGGAGCTCCAATGGAAGCACCATATACTATAGTCGGAGTATACTCGACTGTGTTCTACTTTAGCTATTTCTTAATCATAAACCCATTAGTAGGTATATTTGAAAATGTTATGATATTGCTGTTTTCTTTTAGAAAAAGAATTAAATGTTAACGTTTAATCAGTGTGTTAAGTTTAGGGTTAAAAAAAAAAAAAATGAGTCTAAGTCCCCATTGTTGAATAAATGTCCTCAAAGAAAGGGTATTTGTACATCTGTGTTTATAGCACATCCTAAAAAACCTAACTCAGCTAATAGAAAGGTGGCGACTGTTAGATTTACTACTGGTTTTTATGCTACAGCAGCTATTAAAGGTATTGGTCATAACTTACAGGAACATGGTTATGTTCTTATAAGGGGGGGCCGAATAAAAGACCTGCCTGGAGTTAATTATACGCTAGTTAGAGGGAAATTTGATCTTGCACCTGTTTTATCTAGAAAAAGAGGGAGATCTAAATATGGAAGAAGAGTCTTACTAAATGAAAGAAAAAAACAAAAGTATGTTTAAAAAATTCATAGAAAGTCTGCTATTAATAATCATAATCTCCGAAAGTTATACTCTTATTAATAGAATTAAAACAAAACCTATTATAGACTTAACTCAGGGTGATTTAACTATCATGTTCTCAGTACATGTCCCATTAGCTATTATAGTTACTATATGCCTTATACCCATTAGTATACTATACATCACTAAAACTACACATAAAATAAAAAATATTTCCTTTCTACTATTAAATATCTCTATAATAACACTTATAAGTGGGATTATATGGGGACAAGCTATATGGGGTAATTTTTTTATAGTAGATAAAAAAATATTAGATATAATACTTATTATATGCTACTATTACATAATAACATATAATAACAAACTAAACATTATAACAATCATCACAATAACAACACTTTATTATTTTATAAAAATATCAATAGGTGATATAAACTCAATACACCAAAATATAAAAACTAAATCAGAATTCTATAATTCTATCCCAAGCACATACGGAGACATGATCTTAAACAACATAACAATTGCCACAGCCCTTGGCACACTATACCTAATCACTACATAAATACCATAAATACTATGTACGGGTCATACGAGCATTATTTTACCTAGGCTTCTCCAAGGAATGACTTATTCACTACAATTATTAACTCTTTCTATAATTACTTTAAGTCCTTTATTTATAAAACAAAACATTAAAACATTAAGCAGCATCAGTATTTTAGGCCTATTAATAAATTTAATTTTCTATCATGATGAGTTAACAGATTTAAAAAAAGATAATTCAATCATTACGTTTTTTAATTTAATTTTTAATAATTTTGAGAGTATTTATTTATTATACTTTATAATTATAATAATATCTTTTATTGTAAGAACCCATTTAATTCAAGAATTAAATGATATTAATTCTACTAATTATAAAAAAGAGTTATTAATATTATTAATATTTATAATCACATATATAGGTATATTACAACCAATAGAATTATATTTATTTCCTTTAGAATTTGTATCGGAAGAAATAAATCAGCAATTAATAAACCCCATGATGATTTTTCATCCAATAATATTATATATTGCTTATTCATATATATTAGTATTATCATTAAGTTATCTGAGCTTATTAAAAGTAAGTTCAGTAAAAAGATTTTTTTATGAGCATAAGAGGTTTTTATCTCACATTGTTTATTTGTTAGGAACTTCATTGATGTTTAGTATTTTATGGAGCTGGGATATAAATACTTTGTCTTGGACTTGGGACCCTATAGAGGGCCTATTAATGTTTATATTTATATTGAGTGTATTAATTCTTCATTTTTTATATTTTTATCGTAATTTTAATAAGTTTATTAATATAAAAAATATTATATTCATAATATTTTGGATTTCTCCTATAATGTCTCTATTATTAGTTAGGACGGGTGTATTACAGTCCGTTCATAGTTTTTCAGAATCTGAGAATTATATTTTTTTAATATTTGTTTTATTAATGTTTATAATTTATATAATACAAGTATCATTTATGGAGTATAGATCATTTAATACTATAATGGCTAAATCCTTGTTGTTTTCTGTAACTATTCTTTTGTTTCTAATAACTTTAATTTTATTTTTAGTTCATGCATTACACCCCAATATGGTGGGTTTTAAGTTAGAACCTGAAGATTTTGAAAGTATAGTCCTGCTTCCATTATTAATATTTACATGTTTTATAATGCTTATAATACCCCTTTTAATAAATTCTATCAATAATATAAAGTATATATCTTATATAATAATATTATATATTTCTGTATACTATACATATAACCTTTCATATATAGTCTATACATCAGTAAGCACCATTATTATATCAAAGTTATTAAAATCTAAAAACTTTAGAATAATCCATGCTATGATTTTAGGAGGTTTACTATACATCACAATAGCATTATGTATAAAACATGAAGAAGAAATAGCTATAACAGTAGGACAATGTTTAGAATCAGAGGGCTATAAACTAATCCTATATAAATTACAAACATGTAAGCAAGAACCATATATTTACAATATAGCACAAATACTATACTACAATAACAAAAACACAGAAAACATACAACTAATAATACGAAACACAGAGAACATAAACATCAGCAAATCAAGAATATACAACTGCATATTAGGCCACAGCGACCACACAATTAAACTCATCATAAATAAAAACCAACAATTCCTAAACATTAAGCAATACTACACACCACACATTATAACAATCATAACAATCATAACACTATTCAAAACCATCAAAAAACAACATAATAATAATATAAATAAAGAGTTTATAGCTCAGTGGTAGAGCATATGGTCATTGGTTCGATTCCAATTAAACTCCTAGATGTATTAGATTTGGCTTTAGGTCTTATGGTGAGTTTTATTGTCTTATCATTTTGTATCTTTGTTTATTATTTTATATCTGTAGTTGTTTTTTATTGGCTGTTTGTGTGTGTGTTTGGTGTATTATCTGTTTTTAATTTTATGTTTAGTGGCTATGGTAAGTAGGTCTATTAGGGCTGTTTTATTTTTATATGGTTTTTGGTTTGGTTTTTAGGAGAGGGTGGTTGTTATGGTTATATTATCTGGTGTTTAGTGCTGTTAAATGTTATGAGTGTAGATGGTCAGGTATGTATTAACCCTGATTGAAAGTATGTGGTGGGTTTTATATACTACTTTGGTAATAGACTTGGGTTTTTGCATCTTCTGTGGCTAACTAAATTCGGTGGTTTTCTACGTGTTCAAACCTTTCATATGTTAGGGGGGCTATCTATTCCAGTGTTTGTTTCTTCTAGCTTGATGGGTACTATTTTTAGTTTATTATCATGTTCAGATTCGTTTTCATTCCTAGCATTTATTTTTGTAAATAAGTTTACTATTTGTATGGGGTCTGTTATAATATGATAATTATTGGTGTTTAGTGAGTTTTTATGTGTTTTTATTGTTTTATTTGTAGGTATTTATATAAAATTTTTATTGGTCGGTTCTTAATTTGTGTATGTTTTAGGTAGTTGGTGAACACTATGGGTTGTCTTGTTAATGAATAACGAGTATGTTTTTATTTACATAGTTGTATGTTATATTGGCTACTGTTAGCCAATTGTGATTTTTAAATTGTTTGGTGTTTGCTTGTGTTATTAATTATCTTATGTCTATTATTTAATTTTATATGAATGCAGCATTTGTAAATAGTCCTTTGTTGTCTTCTTTTGTGCCTCGTCATTTGAGGTTTCGTGCTAAGTTTATGAGAAAGTCATTTTATTCTAGGCTGGAGTTGTATAGGAAGATTTATGCGTTAAAGAGTGAAGACTTTAGGGTTAGTAATAAAGAATATACTACGGTGTTTAAGCCTAGGCGTATTAAGTATCATTATCAGTATTCTAGGGCTCCGCACCACAACTCTTTGAAGCTTAAATATTTTTATCCTGGTTTACTTCCTCCTAAATTTTCTTTGCATAAAGAGAATGGTTTGAAAAGTTTTTTAGTTTTGGATGCTAAGTTGTCTGTTCCAGCAGTTAATAAAAATTTTTTGTTTTTAAGAACTAAAGCTGTTGATTCATATGGTTCATTGTTGAAGTTAGTGAAAAACTTGATTATTGAGTTTCAACATTTTTTATTTGGTTTTAAAATAAGATCTAAAAAAAAAAATAAGAAGTCTATTAGGGCGATGTTGTATTTTTTTTATTTGAACAAGTATAAAAGAAGGCCAGTATTTTATTCTCGCTATAAAAAAATTTTTAGGAGTTTTTTTTTAAGAAGATTTATAAAGGCTAAGCGTTATAAGTTATTTAAAAATAAATATTTAAAGAGATTAAATTCAGTTAATTTTACGAATATTTATACAGTTTATAATAGGTTATTATCTATTAGAAAAAATTTAATTAATTCTTATTTTACTATTGACAGTGCCCGAGTTTTTGCTCAACTGACTAAGCCTATGTCTGTTTTATATAGGTTAGGTGCTAAATATCATAAGATTAAGCACTTTAATCCAGTTATTAGTAATTATATGTACTTTTTAAAAAAAAATCAATTTACTAATGTAATTAAAAAACGTTGGGTTATAATAACAAATAATTTTAAACGTCCACAGACTATTGACTTAAAGTTTGACTTAAATGAATATTTTACAGAAAGAGAAATAGATTATTGGTTTACTGGAGGAAAAAGAAAAAAAATAGTTAATGGTATTAGAAGGTTAATTCGTCTTATGAAATCTACAGGGAAGCGTAAGTCATTACCAAAAAGATTTAAAAAATATATGAAGCGTCATAGAGTGGTTAAAAGAAAAATATATTTACAGCTTCCTAATAGAGTTGCGAATTATTATGGGTTTTTAGAAAAAAGATTTTTAAATAGGGTTTATAAGATGGATATATCTAAAACTAGGTATAAAAGGTCATATGTCAATATATTTAGTAAATATTTGTTTATTAATAGGTTGGATGCTCAATTGTTTAATATGCATTTATCTGACACTATATACCATAGTAGACAATTAGTAAATAGAAAATTTTTAAATATAAATGATAGGCAAAGCTTTAGAAATGAAGTTTTAAGTGCTGGGGATATACTACAGTTTAATCTTCCTTGGGTTTATAATTTTGTATCGGATTATAAATTTTTTAAATTTTTTAGAAAAGTTAATTTATTAACTAATTTTTCTGCGGTGTATAAGCCCTCATTCTACGGATTAGATGTAATGCCAACAAAAACTGTATTTAACTTATCATTAATAAATGTTGTTAAAAAATTAGGTCGTAGGTATTCTAGAATATTAAGAAGGGTGTCTATGAGCAAGTATAGTGCTATGATTAAGGCTATAATGTTTAATATTAAATGGGCTTTAAAGCTACAAATAATTTCATTAAATTATTTAAGTAAATCATCATATAAGTTATTTAGAAAAGGTCAAGTTTCTGATCAATTATATAGTGAAGTATATAATAAAATGTTTATTTTAACAGAATCAATTTTTAGGTTAAAACCTAAAAATATTATTGGTATGTATAACAATTCATTAAAATTACCAGCTCTTTTAAATTTATTAAATTCGGGAGCTTCAGGCTTAAGGGCTGCTAGAAGATTATTGAGTGGAATTAAGTTTAGAAGGTATAAACGAAGACATCGTTCTAGGACTACACTTAATAAATTGTTATATAATAAAAGAAGAGGCAAAAGAAAAAGAATTTCATATAGATTACGTAGAATTACTACTAAAATAGTATTTCGAGATTTATATGCAAACATTAAAAAATATTTATCTATTGAATCTTTAAAGTCTGTTCGTTATAAATGGGCGCCTAGATATAACCGAAAATTTAAACAAAGATTAATGAGAAGAATTTACCAGCCTTCATTATTCAGTGTACCTACTAATACTTGTAGATTAGTAAATAAATCTATTTACTGGCATCTACTCCGTACTAGAGGATACATTATTAATGGGTGGTTTACTAATATAGTAGCTGAATTCCTATCAGCAATAACAAATTACTGTGAACTAGCTATAAATAAACAAGAAGTAGCTATTTTACCAAATATACTTAAAAACATAGAATTTCAAAAAGGATACATTGAATCTATTAGCAACAAATATCTAAAAGCTAAAGAATATAGAATTGTTAAGATACTAAACTCTATATTAAAATTACGCGTAAGAATCAAAAAACAGCATAGACGCAAATTAAAAGTAAGGCTTAAAAAGAGATACAAAATTCTAAGCCAGAAACAAAATAAGAATATTCTTAAAAAACCCCAAATAGATAAATATTTAACTATTAAAAACTTAAGAATTTATAAAAGTAACAACCCTAAAAACAAAACAAAACAAAATATCAACAGTTTAGCCAATCTTATGCCGCACTTTAAAAAAGATTACAAGGCTTTGTTAGGTCACCGTGTAGATTTGTCTGGGGAGGTCCCTAGCACAATCATTCCTTATAAAGAAGAACTAAATAGAGCGTATAAACCAAATCATGATTAAATATTATTTAAATATTATGTTTAAATACTTGGGACTTTATAATAAAGTAACTGAAGAGACTCAGGCTCATAAAGTTACTAAAATAATACAAATAGATCATACAACTAAAACTATAGAGATAGATCATACAACTAAAAAAAAAATGATAAAAATTTATGAGAAGTTACAGAGGCACATAATTCAAAAAAACAATAAAACATTAGAAGAGACAACAGTATTTGGAGAATTAGGAAACAACCCTGATAATATCTTAAACAAAAGTTGTCAGGATCTTACAAACTATTTAGGCTACCCCAGCTGGGAAGTTGAACTGACAAAAGAAGATAAAGAACTAGCTGAAAGGCTTATTAAAAACGGAACTCATAATTTTAAACTTATATTAAAAGAGTATGATGCAACGATGGACATATCAATGCTCAGAGCATGCTTAAAATACAATAGAGCTGAATTCTTTGAACAGGGCTCAAAACACCTAAACATAACACTTAACAAAATAAATGATCCTATACACTCAAATATTATAAACATGGTAGATATTAACAGATACACTGCATTCATTGCAAAACAAGCAATCAATGACAACCTAAACATTGACCTAATCGTACAAACATACATGAACACAATATCACTCACGTAATAACTAAAAAATCTACTACCAAAACAACTGAATATAAACTAAACAAAACAGCTCCCTGCTTTGTTTAATAGATACCATAAAAAAAATCCCTGATAGATTTTTTATTTATTAAATAAAAAACATTTAATAATTTTTTTTTTTTTTTCAGGTCTAGGAAAGAGCAGGTAAAACCTGTGAATGGGTTCGAGTC
>NW_009243180.1:776-1147 GCF_000388065.1 Fonticula alba | reverse complement strand
CCCCCCCGCCCCGCCCCGCCCCGCCCCCCGAGCGATCATTCGGGCCGGGTGTAGGCAACCACCAGCGAGCCGGGGGCCTGCCGCCAGAGCTTCCTGGCCCCGACCTCCGCCGGCCGGAATCCCCCCCCACAGTACCGGAGAAGGCTGCCGGCAGTTCCCCGGAGCGTCGTCGCACCGGGCACTCACGTGGGGGCGCCCCGGCGCAGAGAGCGAGAGAGAGAGAGAGACAGGAGAGGGTGAGAGAGAGAGCGGGAAGCACACACGGCCGGCCGGTCGGTCCCGGAGGCCGGCCCCACACCTCCCCGGGGCCCGCCTGCCCACCGCAGCATTTTCACACGGGCCGCCGCCTCCCTTGCAGCACCCCCCTCCGC
>NW_009243180.1:0-744 GCF_000388065.1 Fonticula alba | reverse complement strand
CCTTGCGCAGAGAGCGAGAGAGAGAGAGAGACAGGAGAGGGTGAGAGAGAGCGGGAAGCACACACGGCCGGCCGGTCGGTCCCGGAGGCCGGCCCCACACCTCCCCGGGGCCCGCCTGCCCACCGCAGCATTTTCACACGGGCCGCCGCCTCCCTTGCAGCACCCCCCTCCGCCCTCTCATCCATCGGTGGTCACCGGCGCGCGCAGGGCCGCGCGTCGACCCGTCGTCGTCTGGGCAGGAGCCGGTCGCGGGCTTCTGCCCGTGGGTGTGTGTATAAGGGGGGGGGGGGGGGTGCGGGCGTGGCCGGCACGCCCTGGGCTCCGCCCCGGCCGGGGGGGCACCCGGCAGAAGCGGGACCCGGAGGGAGGCGTGGCAGACAGGCCGAGAAGGGGCGCGGGGGGGAGGCGGGGAAGCAGCCCGGCGCCGTTCGTGCGTATGGCGCGAGGAGAAGCACCCGCCGTCGTCACCCGAGCCCCCTCCGGAAATGTTGCCCCGCCCACGCCTCGGTGCACCGCCGGCGGCCATGCTTGCGCGTCGACGAAGCGGGCTGCGGCGCGCCTCGCCGGCCGAGCCCCGGTGCCCCCCCCCCCCCCTCCCCCCGCAGGCCTTGGCCGGTGCAATGACTGGCGCGCACGAGTCGGGTCCCAACACTTGGTGCACCCGGGCCCGGCGCCGGCACACATGGGCCGATCCGCCGACGTGCGTGCCCCCCCCCCCCCCTCCCCCCGCAGCTCTGCGGACAT
>NW_009243179.1:0-1001 GCF_000388065.1 Fonticula alba | reverse complement strand
GGAGCTGAGCGGGGTCGCTCAAGCACACGGGGATTGGACGGGAGAGAGAGGAAGAGAGTGCACGCGATGCCTGTGTCGTCTCTGTCGATGGGAGCGCCCATGGTCGCGGGGCGGGCATCACGCCGACACGCGCGGCAGAAGCCCCGCTGTTGTTCGTTTCTCGGTCCGGGTGTGCTTCTCTCCTTGCCATGCGAGGATGCCCCCGTGAGAGAAGAGTCCGCCATGCACCTGGTGGCTGTCCTTTGGTCGTGGGGTGGCCATCTTGATCGGTGTACCGACCTGCTCTCGGGGTCCGACCATTGGCCCTGGCCCGCGGCCGCCGGCGACGGGGAAGATGGTCCGCGGGCTCGGGGGTTTCCGTCCCGGCGAGTGGTGGTGGTGGTGGTCACAGATCGTCCGTCGGTCACTCACGAATACCTGGGGCGCTTTTCAAAAGGTTCGTCAGGTAGGCCTCGTCTCCCGGGCGGGGGGCAGGCCGACATCGTGTGGGCTTTCCGCCTGGAGGCCCGGCATGGGCCGCGGCCTTTCGGCGGACGGGGCGATGCCACGGTGGCGTGTTATTCCGGCTCGTGGCGATTCCCACTCTCTCGGTGTTGCCATGCTTCCTCCCGGAGGGACGCTGGTGTCCGAAGGCAAGCGGGGAGGGGGTGTCTTCCGGGCCGCGCCGACCGCCGGGGCAATTCCCTGGACAGCTGGTGGGCTCCCTCCTCTCCCGAGCATGGTGTCGGCTGTCCCTCTGGTGTCTGTGTGTGTGTGTGTGTGTGATAGTGTGGTGGTATTTTTTTTGCATCCTCGCCGAGTATGCGAGCTGCCTGTCGTGCCAGACAGCTCTCCTGGTGGTGGCCTCGCCGGTTGGTTGTGAGTGGGCGTGGTCCGGTGTGATGGGGTGTGGATGTTTGACGGCACCAGGAGCATGGCTGTCCTTTGGGTTTCTGCGGGAAGAAAAGCAGCAGCTGAATCCTGTCTCGTGGCATGCGTCGGGCGCAGGGGGCGCAGGGGGG
>NW_009243178.1:0-1018 GCF_000388065.1 Fonticula alba | reverse complement strand
ACTGCGCCCTGCCCCGCCCCTGCCGCCAACCGAGTGATCAAGTTCGTCACCGGCAACAAGCACAAACTGGCCGAGGTCCGGTCTTTCCTCGCGGCGGCCGGGTCCTCTGTCGAGGTGGAGGCCATCTCCTTCGACCGTGCGCTCGCCCTGCGATCTGGCCCTCTTCATGCCCACCCCCCGCCGCATTGCCCTTGTCTCCCCCTTCTGACCCTCCCCCTCCAGTGCCCGAGATCCAGGGCGGCTGCGCCAAGGAGATCGTCAAGGCCAAGTGCCAGGAGGCCATCCGCATCCTGCCCCCGGGCACGGCCATCCTGGTGGAGGACACGTCGCTCTCCTTCGCGGCCTTTGAGTATCGCCTGCCCGGCCCGTATGTCAAGTGGTTCCTGCAGGCCGGCGATGGGCGCAACAACATGTGCCGCATGCTGGATGGCTTTGCTGCCACCCCGGCCGGGCGCAAGGCCCGTGCCGAGTGCCTCTTCGCCTTCGCCGACGGCTCCGGCGGCGAG
This sequence comes from Fonticula alba, assembly GCF_000388065.1. NCBI lineage: Eukaryota > Rotosphaerida > Fonticulaceae > Fonticula > Fonticula alba. The sequence goes on along the minus strand of NW_009243178.1, from coordinate 512 downwards.
CCCATCGTCATCGAGGGCTACTGCCATGTGCGTGCATGGGTCCGCGGGGCCCGGCCGGTCGGCCACCCTCACCGCACCTCCCCCCACGACTGACCACCTCCCCCCCCCGCTCTCCCACAGGGTCAGATTGTTGAGCAGCCTCGCGGCCCGCCGAACTTCGGCTGGGACTGCATCTTCGAGCCTCGCGGCTTCGACCAGACGTACGCCACCGCCCTGCTCCCCCGCATGTTGCCCCCATCGACTTACGCCCCCCCCCCCCCCTCGCCTCGCCTCGCCTCGCCTCCTCTCCAGTTACGCCGAGCTCGATCCCGCCACCAAGAACCGCATCAGCCACCGCGCGGTGGCTCTCGGCCGGGTGATCGAGTACATCCAGACCGGCACCCTGTCGGCCCTCCCGGAATAGAGGCGCGCCACCCACGTGACTCGCTCTTCGCGGGCGTCCCGGCGGCCGGCGGGTCGGACCTGCCGGCGGCCGTGTTTCTCTTCCGCCCAGGAGCAGCGCAGGGTGTCCC
>NW_009243177.1:0-1038 GCF_000388065.1 Fonticula alba | reverse complement strand
CCCCGCCCCCTTCTCCCCCTCGGTCCCCCCAGCCGCCAATGTGCTGACCATCGCATTTGGCATGGCCCATAAACAGGCCAGCAATTGCACGGCCGCCAAGTTCCCCGTGTGGATGCTCACGATCAACATCGTGGCTCTGGCCCTGATCCCCGTGCTCGGGGTGTGCGTCATCTTCCGGCATAAGTGCGTGCCTCTGTTCCTGCAAGCCCTTGACGGCCTTCCCCGCCACACGCCACGCCTGAGCCCATTCGGAGGCCCGCCCAGCGCCCCTGGCCCATGGGGGGTGCCATCCTGACCCACCCACCCGCCCACCCGCCCACCCACATCCACATCGACCCCCCGGCACAGGGTTGCCATCTTGGATCTGCCGGACATCTACTACTGCCTCGCCGGCGCGGCGCTGCTCAACGTGCCGGGCATCCTGGACTTCGGCCGGATCAACTTCATTCGCAACCTCCCCCCAGGTGCGTGAGGCGCCCCCTCGGGTGGCATGGGCCCCGGCTCGCGTGCGCGCATGCTGCGTGCGCCCCCGACCACTTGCTAACCGGCTCCGCTCGGGCCCGCCCGCCCGCCCGCCCACCGAACGCTCCGGTAGGTGTCACCCGGCCCGGGAGCATTTTCGTCAACTCGGCCTTCTTCATCTCGGTCCTGGGGTTCTGCTTCTTCCCGCGCTCGCCGGGCCACATCATGACCGTGCGTGCCTGTGGGGCGCTTCCGCCGGCTTGTGCATGCCCAGGCGCCGCCGCTAACCTTCCAGCCCCCCCTCGCCCGGGCGCCCGCTGGGGCTGTGACACGCATGTGCCCACACGGACAGATGGGGTCCGGGGTGGCGGCCTTCATCCGGGCCACCCTGACCATGGTCTACATTTTCGCCATCTTCAAAGCCGAGCGCAAGATGTCCAAGGCCCTGCACTCGGTCATCCTCAATGCCCTGGCCTTTGTCATCGTGGGCATCATCAACACGGAGCGCGATAAGCGCATGCGGTGCGTGTGGCCCGGCCGGTGCTCGGTGCCCGGGCTCGTGTCCCCCCCCCCCCC
>NW_009243176.1:0-1053 GCF_000388065.1 Fonticula alba | reverse complement strand
CTCTCTCTCTCTCTCTCTCTCTCTCTCTCTCTCTCTCTCGCCCGCCCTCCATCGGAGCACACCCACATGCGCACATGTGTATACCCAGTCGCGCTGACTCCCCCCCCCTCCCCGCCGCCGCCGCCGCCGCCGCCGCCCGCCCCGCAGGAAGACCATGCAGGCGGAGCGCCTGCTGGCGGCCGACAGCGCCTTCAGCCATCTCATGGTCGAGGGCCTGAACACGCCACTTGGTCCGATCGCCGCCCCGGTCCAGGTCCGCACCCGAGACTGCCTCTTCATCGAAGTCCCCGTGTCCCTGCCAGACAGCGTCGCCCAATAGATCCCTCCCCCCCCCCCCCCGCCCTGCTCCATCTAGTTGTGTCCCTGCAGTTGTCCGACCTGCCCCCGCCGGCCACCCCATCCCATGAAGAGATGCACACACACAGACACACACACGCACGTCCCGGCCTGGGCCCGCCGTGCGAGATCGGCCCACGGACGCCCTGCCTCGCGCCCGCGCCCCCACACCCCGCCTGCGCAATGCTGAGCCCAAGGGCCAGGCCGCAACAGCCGACACACAACATGCACGCACGCACGCGCGCGCACGCTTCACGTAGGGGCACGACCGGGGCGGCCCGAGCGTTGGCACCTGTTTCATGGCCAGCCCGCGCGCAGCGCCCTCTGTCATGCCCCTGCCCTTGCAGCCGAGAAGGCCGGGGGGCCTGGCCCCGGAGAGTCGGGCACGCTGGCCCGCGCGCGCGCGCGCGCGCCCGCATTTTATTGCCCGGGGGAGGGAGGGGGGCCGGGAGCCGTCCAAGGGGCACCCCCCCTGGTGCTTGGGCGAGTCACGCACATGCCCCCGACTTGGGCCCCCCCCCCTCCCCCGCTATTAACACCTCCCTCGGCGGGGAAGGGCACGCGCGCGCGCGCGCGCAAGCGCACGCACGACCGCTCAGCTGGCCCCGCCGCGCGACCATTCGCCTGTGCGCCTCCCTCAAACGCGAGCCCGGGCGCCGTGGTGTGAGCGCCCAAACGTGTCCCGCGGGGAGCGCGCCGGCCCGCCCGCCCCCGCCC
>NW_009243175.1:0-1063 GCF_000388065.1 Fonticula alba | reverse complement strand
CCGGCCCCGTTCAGTTCACGAGGGAAGGGCATCCCCTGCCCGGGGTCGGGCGGCGGGAGGGGGGGCGGGGGGGAAAGGCGCCCGGAAGCCACGCGCCTGGCCCCTCGCGCCGTCGAGAGCGCCGGGGCAGGCTCCTTGCTGAGGGGGGAGATTCTTGCGAAAAACGGTCCCTTGCGACCGTGCCGCCCCCCACACGCCGGCCTGGGCTTCAGGGCACCCAGGAGGACCAGCAGTGGCTACGGACGGGCCGCGCGGCCCTGGAGTATGCATGCGGCCCCCCCGCCGGACCTGCGGGGCCCCTCTCCCGACCGCAGGCACAGGGGAGAGCGGCGGGACCACGCGCGCGTGATGCGCCGGCCGGCCGGCCGAGGGGGCGGGGATGCGCGAGACAGGTCGCGCAGCCTCGTGCTTCAGGGGGCGGCGGCCGGCGCCGCGGTGAGGGGGAGTGCGTGCGTGCGTCTGTCCTCGGGCGCGCCTGGGTCGATCTTTATTTGCGCCCCAAGGATTTTTGACAGCTCCTCAGGGCACAACAGGCATATGTGTCGATGCGCGCGCCCACGCGCGCGCGCACCGCAGCATTGGGCTACGGGGGGTGGGGGGGGGGGGGAGTGCGTGCACCCTTGCAGGGGCCACTCTCCGCCGGGGTGGGTCGGCCGCCACCGGCCGCCGGGCTGGCCCGGGGAAGCCGCAGGCCTGGAGAGAGGGCCAGCATGGAAAGAGGGTGTCGAGAGAGAGAGAGAGAGAGAGAGAGAGAGAGAGACGCCCACGGAGGGGCAAGCGTCGCGACACCCGGACTGAATGCTGCTGCTGGAAGGGCTGGCGCCAGGGATGCCTGGCGGACACCTGCCATCCGGGGCCTTGTGAGCACGGGGGGCGCGACGTGGCGTGGCCGGGGCAGGGCGGGTCCGGAGCAAAGGGAGTCGGGGGAGGGGAGGGGCGGGTCCGCGGCCGGGCGGGCTACCGCGCCAGCACGCCGGGCTGGATGGCGCCGCGGAATGCAGCCCCGAAATCAGCAGCGCGCCCTTAGGGGCTAGGGCGCCCACACGCGGTAGCATCGTCCCAT
>NW_009243174.1:0-1016 GCF_000388065.1 Fonticula alba | reverse complement strand
GGGACCCTCGGAGATAAGCCAGCACGGCCGCGCCTCGGTGTGCAGGGCACGCGCCGGCGCCACAAAGGCCGGGCGATGTTGGCGGCCGGAGGCGTGTTTGCATTTTCCGTCTGCCGAGCCCGAGGCCCCGGGCGCTCCCCCCCCCCCCCCCCCGGCGAGAATGCGTGTCTGGGCGAGTCAAACTGCCGGCCGCCTCTCTCTCCCCCTTCCTTCGGTTCCCCCCGGCCTCCGGGTCCTGGCGTCTAGGCTCCGCGCCCTTATTTCGTGTAATTGTGAACCGCAATTCCCGCCCGCCCGCCCTTGTCCAGGAGTCACTGCGCGCACTCCGGGATGGGATGGGGGGGGGGGGTGGCCATTTCCCGGGTGGCTTGCCCTCCGGGGCCGGTGGCTGCTGGCCGGCTTTCCCGAGCCTTTCGCCCGCCCCCGGGAGGGCTCCGGGCGGCCGGCGCGCCGGGGAGCGGCGCGCCAGCAGCAGCCCCCGTGGCGGGCGCCCCCCCCCCCCCTCTCCCCCCGCCCCCGAACATAGAGAGGCTCCTGGGCCCGAAAGACCGAGAGGCCCCGGCTCCTTTCCCCGCCTGGCCTCCTCCGTGAGGTCCGCCATCCTGCCTGTCTTGGCCAGGGCTCTCCTGGTGCTCGCCACACACACGTTCCAGCGCCCAGCCCGGCCGGGCCTCGCGCCCCAGCCCTCCTCTCGCTCTGGGTCTGCCTCGCCCCCCGGCCCCGGCTGCGCTGGTCGGGGGAGCTTCGGCCTCCTGCCCGCCTGGCCTTGCCGCGTTTCGTGCCCGTCCGGTTCGCTCTCCTGCGGCCGGTGAAAAGGCCACCGGCGGCAGATTCGCCGCCCTGGGCGGCGCGTCACCCCCCCAACAGACAGTCAGTGCCCCCCCCTGCCTGGCTCTCTCTCCCCCTCCTTACCGCGCCCCCTCTCCCCCCGCCGAGCATTGCCCCACGCCCCGTCCCCCCCCCCCCCAGCCGTCCCTCGGCTCTTGGTGAGGTGAGTGTCCTCCCTTGTCCTCCGC
>NW_009243173.1:0-1073 GCF_000388065.1 Fonticula alba | reverse complement strand
CCCCCCCTCCCGCCTGCCGTCTCCCTCCTAACACACGCCCGAGATCGCCCTGCCCCTCTTCCATCTGCCTGCATGCCTCGCTATGCACCCCATATACCAGGCTGTGTCGGCACTCGATCTTTGCAGCCCACTTTGACGATCCATCGCAGAACCTTTCCGGCCCAGATGCCGCATGCGATGGAGGTCGTGGGTGTGACACTTGCCAGCACCGGCTGCTCGCGATGGCCGGCGCCGATGAGGCTGTTTGCTCCACCGCGGGCAGCTTGGCGATTGGCAGTGGCCCGGCTCTGCAGCTGACCGAGCTGGACGTCACACAGTCGGTGGGCCCTCTTTTGCGCTTTGTCCATCGGTTGTCCCGGTTGGGGGAGCGCTTTACCGCCATCCAAATCGTGGATGCCTGGATGCGAGGTTCCGCAGCGGCCAAGGACCCTCCGCGGTCGTTGGCCTCACGCAAGCGCCGGCGCCGGGCTCGCGACAACCTGGCCACCGAGGAGGCGAGCAACGGCTCCGATGGGGACTTCGCCGACCAGGACGATCTCGATGCCACGGGGCCTGCTGCTCTGGCCACGGTGGACCCGTCTCCCTTCGCGCGACATGTGTCCGAGCGGATCCTCTCTCGTCTGGTGCACACGGAAAAGCTGCTCCATGAGCGTTTCTATCACACTGCTTACACAACTATCAACTACGTGGAAGTGAATTATGCTCATCGACTGTTTGGTGGCCAGGTGCCAGATCGCAAGACCTTGCACTTTCCCCTCCTGGAGACGGCAGACCACGCCTGGTGGCGGGGATTCACCCTGCGGATGGTCCTGCCGGTGAGCATGGCTTCGGCTGGTGCCTTCCGGTCGCGCTCGGCCCAGGCCGCCGCCGAAGGGGCACTCGTCGGTAGGGCGTCCGCCGACACGACCTCGCGGCCAACACGGCTGCGCTCTCGGGCCTCCGCGCGCAACCCGCCACCACCTTGTCCCGCAGCCGATGAAGTGCCTGTGGTGGACTTCGTAAAGGAAGAATAGCGGGCCCAGCGCGAATAATCCTTTCCCCTTTCCCCAGGGTGCATTGACTCCCCCCCCCCC
>NW_009243172.1:0-1077 GCF_000388065.1 Fonticula alba | reverse complement strand
GTGAGAAGCTTCGGCAATACGTTGTGTCGTATGTCCGCACGTGCTTGAATTGCCAAGCTCTCAAGGCCCGGAACCAGAAACCGCTAGCGATGCCGAGGGAACCCGAGCTGATTGCGAAGGGACCTTTGGAAGTTGTCTCGCTAGATGTGCTATCAGCGTTGCCTGAAGATTTGGAATGCGAGGCCCTACTAGTGATTGTCGATCAGTTTTCTCGATACACTTGGGTCTGCATTTGCAGCTTGTCTTGGACCACCGTCGACTTCTATCGTCAGCTATGCCAGGTATTCGAACCTTGGGGTAGGTTCCCCAGGTTCATCAGGTCTGATGGAGCCCCGACGTTCCGTTCGGAAGAATGGGGACGTCTGCTGGCTCGCAAGGGCAGCACTCCGAAGCTGTCCACTCCAAACCATCCTATGTCTAACGGCGCAGCCGAACGGGCGATCGGCATCCTGCTGCAACACATTCGCGTAGCCCGAGTAACCACTTGGGGTAAGCGGAAGTATGCCGGGGAAGCCATCGTGCAGGCAACGGCAGCGATGAATCGTATCCCGGTGTCTTTCTTGGGCTACAGCCCAGAATTCATTGTGGCAGGATTCAGTTCCGACCTCTCGGAGATGGGAGTAGTCCAAGCTGTCCGCAAGTCGTATAGCGAAGTGCTGGAGGAGGTAAGGCAGCGCAATGCGAGGCAGCGCGAACGCATAGTGGAGACGATGAAGTCCCGGACGAGACCCTACCAGTTTAAAGACCTAGATTGGGTTCTGGTGGACGTGGCCACCCTGTGGGGGAACCACAAGAAAGCTGTCAAACACTCACGCCCGGTACAGATTCGGAAGGCGACCGGCAACACGCTGGAGCTGTTCGAGAAGCCGGCCGGAGGCAAATCTCTCAGGATTAGTGCCCAGTATGCAAGGCCATATTTCGATCGCAACAAGTCGATCATCGCGAAGCTCCCTGGTTTCCAGCCAACTAATTACTAGCAAAAGTCGAAGAGGAATCGCGCGACTCTGAGACACTCTCGAGGGGGAGAGTACGGTACACAGAGAAATAGATTATCTGCGAGTACATTACAGAGACACG
>NW_009243171.1:0-1017 GCF_000388065.1 Fonticula alba | reverse complement strand
CCTCGGCCCCCCCCCCCCCCCCCCCCCCCCCCCCTCGTCCCCTGCCCTCCCACTGGCCAAGGTTCTCAGTTGGCCCACCTTGCGGTCTTCTTGCCGTGTGACTGGACACGGCCAGCGGGGGCTGCTCGCCCGCCCCATCCACACCCGCCACCTCAGGCCGGGCGGCGGCGGCAAAGGCCCGCGCGCCCCTCCCCCCTGGGGAGTGGGAGGGGGGGGGGGGGCACCCGGCGGGGGGGAGGACGCTCCCCCCTCTCACCCTCGGGCTGATAAGGTATGTTTAGAGCCGGCCGCTGTCGACAGGGATTTCCTATCAGCCCGACCCGATCGCGCCCTGTTAACTTTGGCTCTCACACCGAGGGGCGGGGCCGGGGGGGGGGGGGGGGGCCAGGGCTTTGGGGGGTTTCCCCCCCCCCCGGGGGTGGTGGTGTGGTTGGTTCTTTGTGTTTTCCCTCTTCTCGTGGTGGGGTGGGGGTTGGGGGGGGTGTGTGTGGTCCTCCTTGGTATGTTGTGTGGGTGTAGAAATCTGGAAGAGCCCCGCACCTGCCCCAGATGCACACTTGGGGCCAGTCCTTGGCCCGGCGTATGGGGGGGGGGGCGGGCGGGCGGGGCAGGGAGACACCGGCCCCGCGGTTTATCCGCGATATGTGTGCGCTTGTTAGGAATAACACACAGGTCGGCCAGCAGCACACCTTCACTGCCCGCCGGGAAGGTGTCAGGCCCGGGGTTCCCTGCCTGGGCAGGGACACGCGGGGGGCCGGGCGCCGGCCGCCCGGGCTGCGGTTGACCACCACCGCCGGGTGCTTTCCCTCTTGAGATGAGGCAGGGGACGCCCCACGCGCAGGTCGGTATGTCTCTGCGTGCGTGTGTGGTGTGTGTGTGTGTGTGCGCTCCTCCCCCGTCCTCCGCTGGGCTCGGGGCGTCTGTGTGGCCGTACAAACACGCATTTTTAGGTCGTGTGGAGCACTTTCATGTGTGTTCCTGCGCGGGTCCGACTGTCGCCCTGGCCATGCTGTGAGG
>NW_009243170.1:0-1080 GCF_000388065.1 Fonticula alba | reverse complement strand
CCTGGACCAACACCGCCCCCCTCCCTGCCCCATGACAGAGCGTCCCGGCCTGTCGCAATATCAACACCGCCCTCGAGGCGCTGGCCATCTCGTATGCCACCTCGGCACGCTTTTGCTTCATCTCCGAGCAGGACTTCCCCGAGAAGAAGTCCGCCTTCCACCCGGTGGTGCTGCCCTCGCTGGCAATCTACCACGGGGGCCAGGTGTCGGTGGTGCTCACTCGCCTGGGAGATGAGATCGATTGCCGGACCCCCTCGGCCGCGGCGCGCGGCCTTGAGGAGTACCTTGTCCGGCAGAAGGTCCTGGACTCGGTTCTGTTCAAGGTCCCGGTCAGCGAGGCCCTTGACCAGGTCCGGGCCCGTGGAGGCGCCGACACCGCCGCTGGCGATGACGGCGACAGTGCCGATGAGGCCGAGGAGGAGTCCGTCGGCCGACGGACCCTGCGCCATGGGTTTGGTCTTGGCATGGCCAGTGACCGGCGTTATTGACACCACGCGCCAGTCCCGATGCGCAATCTCTCCGCCCTTCCCGCCCCCGGAGAAAGAAACGCCCCTCCCCAAAGAATATAGACTTTAGCTGCTTTCCCAGCGAGGTGACGCAATGGGAGGAGAGGGAAAGGGGAGGGGGGGGGGGAGGGGCGAAAGAAGGACCACGGTGTCTTTTTGTTTGCTTTTTCATATGGCCGCCCCAAGCAAGGGATGCTAGGAAGACCCCGAGGGCGCCCTCCCCTCGAGCAGAGATGCCAGCGAGGCGGCAGCCTCGGAGAGGGCCGTAATGGACGCGGCCACCTGGGGTGGCTCGGGAGCCGACGATTCGGCGGGCGGTGCAGCAACGGCCGTCACCAGGGCCTCGGCGGCGGCGTGCGCAGAATGCACCGCTGTGTCGACAGGGTGCTCGGGCGCGATGACCGGGGCGACGCCCGATGCCGTGGTCGGCGGAACGAGGCCCTCCCGGGCATTGGGCGACGCAGCGGCCTGACATGGGCAATGCATGGAAGGTGCGGCAAAGGGGGCGGGAAAGCCGGGTCAGGAACACTCGGCCGGGCAAATGTCGCAAACGCCGACGACCCAGGAGGGGGGG
>NW_009243169.1:0-1083 GCF_000388065.1 Fonticula alba | reverse complement strand
GGGGGGGGGGGCCGGGGGGCACCAGGCCCGGCGGAAACCAAAACATCGGTCAGCATGGTGATGCTTGTTATCCAGACACGCCCGGCTGTGTGCGGCGAGAGGGCACGCCCCGCGCAGGCCCGAAGAGCGCGCCGAGGGCCTACGCCGGGCACCACCACCTCCCACGAGGGCCGGCTCGGCCTGAGCCCGGGGCCCGCGACACACACACACACAGACAGACAGACGCACAGATAGACAGACGCACAACCTGGAGCCCTGCGGTGGGGCACTGGGCGCGAGCCGCGCCGCGGATGACGCAGGCAGGGAGGCCCCCGTCGTGCGCGACCGGCCGCCGGTGTGCGTGTACGCCCCCGAGCGGAGAAACGCCATTCCCCATGCAAGCTCGGGGCGGCCTTCCCCCCGGGAGGGAGACCGGCGGGGGGGGGGGGGGCGTCTGCTCGCGCGGCAGACACACGGCACCGCCCTCGGCCCCTCCCCCGGCGCCCGGGTCGCGACGCCGGACCAGGATAGCCCCCGGGCAGTGTGTGTGGCCGGAGGCCGCGCACGCGCATTCCGCCCCCCGGCCGGCGGCGGCCCCGGGCCTCGGCCCCTCCCCGGGCGGGCGGCGGCGGCGGCGGCGGGGGGGGGGGGGACAGGCGAGAGCGCCCGCGGCCATCGCCCCCGCGTCATGGAGGCCGGCGCCGCCGGACGCCGGTCAATCCCATTCCACGCGGGGGCGGGCGCGCCGCGCCGGGACGCCGCGCGGCGCTCGCGCACACACGCCAGCGCGCCCACATTCCACCAGGTGGTCACCCTCGCGCACGCACACACGCACACACACACACACGCACACGCACACACCGACGCGCACGCACGCACCCTCCGGGGCCGGGCATCGCGCGAGGTGCAATAATTGCGCCATGTGCGCCCTGCCCGGCATCGCCGGGCGAGATCGGCCCCGCGAGGGCACGGTGCTCTGGGCGTGGCCGCGCCCGGGCCTCCCTCCCAAAGCGCGCAACGCCCCCAGCGCGGCCAAGTGAGCTAGCAAACGGCAAGCCGGGCCGCCTCTCTAGCGCGCCCGCGCCCCATGCACCCCCCCCCCCC
>NW_009243168.1:0-1035 GCF_000388065.1 Fonticula alba | reverse complement strand
CCCCCCCCCGCCTCTTTCTGTCCCGGCCGCTTCGCCAGCCTGCTCACCGGTGGTCATCGTGTTGCCCCAGTTCTCCGGCATCGTCATCGGCTGCTTGCCGGCCGCATCGCCGGTCATCAGCCTCTCGCTCCGGCGCGGGGCCCCGGCACCGCTGGATCTGCCGGACTTCGACGGGCCTACCCTCTCTGATGGCTCGGCCGGCGGGGTGGACCCGGATTCCCTGACCTACCCCCTGTGCCGGCGCCTGGTGGACGCCTGGCGGGATGATGTGTCCGAGGAGCAGATCGCCGGGGCCCTGCGCCTGGCTTTCCGGCTGGACGCCCAGCGGGTCGAGGGCGCCGCCGGGGTGGCGCTGGCCGCCCTGTTGGCCGATTCGCCGGCCGGGCGATCGGCCAGCCAGGTGCCGACGTTCGCCGCGGACCCGGCCACCGGCCAGGGGGCCGCTCTGGCCCCCGGCATGCGTGTGGCGGTCATCCTCTGCGGGGGCAACATCAGCGACGAGGTGTTCCGGGGCATCGTCGGCCCGAGCGAAATGTGATTTGGAATGTCATTCCGTGATCTTCTCCCAGAAATACAGCCGTGCTGGATTACCAGCTTGGCCCGTGCGCCGCCGACGGTCGGCAGTTGCTTCGGGCCTTGGGGGGAGGACGGGCGGGCGGGCGGGCGGGCGGGCCGGGGCGTAGCCACCTCGTGAACCCTTGTCGTTGATGGTGTCCGGGTCTATGTGCTGGGTGTTGCCGGCCCGCGGATTCCCCACAGACACACGCACACACGCACACACGCACATGCACACACAAGACCCTGGGGGAAAGGGACTCTGGCTGCGGAGGGGCCGGGTCGGGTTGTCGGCGGGGGCACAGCATGATGCGAGGACGGCGGGGCCGAACAATCGGGCGGGCCTTTCCTCCCGTCCCCCCACCCCGATGTGACTGACGGGGCTGTCCGGGTGGCAGGGGGGGGGGGGGGGGGGGGGGGGGGCCGGGACCCGTTTGGGGGGTGTCGCGCCTCTGCGCCCACAGGCCAGGGCCTTGGGGG
>NW_009243167.1:0-1001 GCF_000388065.1 Fonticula alba | reverse complement strand
GAACGGGCCCGTGTGTGTGTGTGTGTGTGTGTGAGTGGGGAGGATCCCCGCGCTTTTCTGCCCCCCCCCCCCCCCCCCCCCCGCCACCCCGTGCGCTTTCTCCTTCGAGCCACAAACGTTAGTCGAAAGCAGCTGCGAGAACCTTTTTCGCACTGTTGGACATGGGCTCGCCCGCCCCCGTCCCGCCCCCCCTCCCGCCCGGCGGCGCCTTCGTCCCCGCTCGCCCGGGCCGACATTACTATCGCAGAATCCCTGAGTATCCTCCCTGCCTCGAACCCCCCTCCCCCGGCAGGGCCCGGGCACCGGCTAGCGCGGATTAGACTCAGCCCTGCGCCCTTTCGCCCCACCACCACCCCGCAGCCCCCCCCCCCGGCCGCGTCTTCCCGCCCCCCGGCCCGGAGCGCCAGGTGTGGCCTCAGGGCGGCCAGAGCCAGGTGAGCACCGCTTGTTGGCACAAAATAGCCCCCCAGCCCGTGCCCCCTCGGTCTCAAACTCGGTCTTCCTTTCCCGGGGCTTGGGGCGCACCCGAGAGCACGCCCCGGCCCCCGCCCCCGCCCCCGCCCCCACGCCCGCCCGCCAGCGTTTCCTTGGCGGACGACTTTGGCCGCGTCTGGGGCTTGGGGGGCCGCGGCGCGCGAAACCAAGCCCCAGCCCGCGGGCTCGGTTCGTGGCCGGCCAGGCACGTTCGCACCCTTTGTCATTCTCACCCCGGGGGGCGGCGGAGCGGGACCAGCAACCGTTCAGCGGCACCCCCCCCCCCCCCCCCCGCCGTTCCCCCCCCCCCCCCCCGCGCCATTCCCCCCATGTCGGGCGAGGGCGCCCCCTCCTCCATCCCCTGCGCAAACACCTAGCCCCGCCCGGTCGCCCTCCCCCCCTCTTTGCCGCGAGGGCGGCGAGAGCAGGTGAACGCGCCGGGGGGCGGCGCGCGACGCGAATTTGAGTGCCCCCCCTGGGCCGCCCCCTCGCCAGGGGCCGCCTTCCATCGGACACTCAGCCTCTTG
>NW_009243166.1:0-1032 GCF_000388065.1 Fonticula alba | reverse complement strand
GTGCGTGATGTGTCCTTCGCCCCTCCCCCCTGCTTTTGGCTTGGAGTCTGTGCCCTCTCTTCTTCTTTTTTTTTTTCCGCCTCCCCACTGACACGGTGCCCTCCTTCGGCCTTGCTTTCCTGGGGTGCAGTTGCCTCGGAGCGGAGCGCCGACAACCGCCTTTTCGACGATGCCTCTTCCGTGCGTCACCACATTCTCTTGCCTTGTTTTCCCTCCCCTTCCCCTGCCTTTCCCCGCCGGCGGCCGGCGGGGGGGGGGGGGGGGGGGGGGGGGGGCGTGCCGACCATACCCGCTGACCTCTCCCCCACCCGGGCGCTGGCATGACAGAACTTCATCATCGACACCAGTGGCAGCGCGGCACTTGCCCGGGCCGCCGGCGTGGCCGACTCCGACGACGAGGATGCCGACGCCTCGGACGACCAGATGGACGGCGAGGAGCGGGCCCTGTCCCGCGCGCGTGCCCGCCAGCGCAAGGCCGGGTCCCAGGCCCCGCTCTGGAGCGACTCGCACCAGGGCGCCGGGTCGCGCCGCGAGCGCCTGGTGGCCTCGCGCCGCCGCGATGCCGACACCGCCTCGACGGTGGCCCTGACCGACCTGGACCGCGAGCAGCGTCTGCGCCAGCAGTTCGAGCGGAAGAACCCCTCGCGCGCGTGGGCCGACCTCGAGCTGGCCGCCGACCGCCAGGCCCTGGACCAGGAGCGCTTCGGCAGCGACGCGGCTGCCCTGCTGGCCAGCGCCACCCGGCATCTGACCGACCCGAATGCCGCCAAGCGCCAGCGTCGCGAGCGCGGTGGCCCGAGCCTGCACTGCTTCCGTGTGACGGACATCAACCGCGCCGAGCGGAGCGAGGTGCGTCCAGGAGGGGCCTGCTCACTGTGTCTTTCTTTGTGTGCCACCACCCTCCGCTTGGTGGCCATGGCCCGCTGCTGCATCCATGCAGGCAGCACCCGCCGCCTGCCTGAGCCCCACTGACTGGCGACATCGCCCCTCCCCCCCCCCCCCCCCTCCCCCTTGCCTGGCAGGCTGTCATTC
>NW_009243165.1:0-1031 GCF_000388065.1 Fonticula alba | reverse complement strand
CCGGCGAACGAGGGGGCGAGGGAGGTTGAGAACGCTGGCTGGCGGCCGAATCGCCGCGTGCCGGCGCCTTTTATTCCCCCCCCCCCCCCCTTTCCCCCTTTGACCCCGGGCCCGGGGCCGGGGGGGGGGGGGGGGACTGACGCGGAGCCATGCGTGTGCGCGCGCCCGCACCGCCCCCCGCCCGCGCAGGCCCCCGATCCCTCTTCTCGAAGGGAGAGGCCCCCGCCCCCCGGAGGTGGAGAAGGCCCGGGAACGGGCGCGAAAAGGGCGTCCCCGGGCGCGCGCCATGCGGGCCCCGGCAGCCGCCTGCCGGCCTCCCGCCCGCCTCCCCCAGGGTCGAGGGCGCACGCGGCCGCCCCCGGGCACACACCGGGGTGCCCAACCAATCCGCCGGGCTCCCGAGTCCGCCAACCAGCGACCGCGCCGGCCGGATTTTAGGGTTGGCCCCATATACCCGGGCCCCGTCAAAAAGGCCGACGGATGGCCGCCGCCCCCCCTCCGGGTCTGACCCCGCCGCCGGCGCGGCGCGCGGGGGCGTCTCCCATGGCCGCCGCGCGGGCGACCACCCGCGCGCAGTCCCACCGCGCCGGCCCAGGCTGGCGGCCCCCCGCGCCCCGGCGCACGCACCGCACACACACACACCCACACACCCACGCACAGGCCGGTGCTGTGTCCCTGCCGCGCGGCACACGCGCGCGCGCCGGGGCGAATGGATTTGACGGCGACCGAAAAGGAAAAAATAATATGTGCCCATTGAGTGAATCGAACACCCGACCTTCGCTTTACAAGAGCGACGCTCTACCCCTAAGCTAAACGGGCCCATGTTACTCCAGGGGCTCGGAAGAGATCTACTTGAATGTGTGTGTGCCGAGTCGCCGGAAGGAGGGCCCGCCCCCGAAGCGACCGGGTAACCGCCGGATGCCGGCGGCCAGGGGGGGGGGGGGGGGCGGCGGCAGTGAATTGCACCTCCCTGCCCCCTCCCATGCTGCCTCGCCGTATGACCAGAAGAACCAGTCACCCAGAAAAGGGGC
>NW_009243164.1:0-1037 GCF_000388065.1 Fonticula alba | reverse complement strand
GGGGCGGGCGGGCGGGCGGGGCGGGGGGGAACGTCTGGCCGAACGGCTGGCTAGGAGCGCGCGGCCCGGGCGGGAAGGCAAGGCTGCTGCCACCAAGGCTGCGAGGGCCTGGTAATGTCTAGTGCCTGGGCGGCCGCTCCGGCTGCCCCCCCCCCCCCCCGGGGGGGGCATGTGAAGAACGCGCAAGGCCCGGGCGAGGAGGCGAAAGGGGGACGCGGTGGGATCCGGCTGGGCCTCTGCGCGCGGGACTTGTGAGCCGCGCTGGCGGCTCCGGTGATCGGCCCGGCGCCCTGCCCCCCCGCCCCCGCCCCCCCCCCCTGGTAGAGGTAGTGCCGGGGTGTCCCGGACGCGACTCGAGCCCCCCTCGCGCCGAGGGCCGACCCCCCTGGCTGGCAGAGTGCCCAACAGGGGGAAGGGGGCCAGGACGCGGGGCGCTATTCACGGAGACCGGCTGTTCTCGGGGCGAGTCGTCCGAGCCGCGCTCTTGGTGGGGAGCCGCCGCGAGGGCGCGCGGGGCGGGGCTGCATCTCCGCGCGCCGCCCGGGCGTGCCGCCTCCCCCCCCCCGCCGGGTGCGGTAGATGTGTCCGGGTCCCTTGCGCCGGGGGGTGCGTGCGTGCGTGTGCCTGGTCGTTGGCCCGGCCGAGCGGGGGGAGGGGGCTGAAACAGCCGCCGGAATCGCAGTGGGCCACGCCCTGCTGTGCCCCCCTGCGCCGGGCGGCGGCGGGGCTCCGGGTCTGCGCGCTTGCCTGTGCGTGTGTATATTTCGGTGCGCTTGCGTTGCCAGCACATGGGCCTGGCAGGGCGCCGAGGGGGGGCCCTGGAGGGCGACCAGGAGGGCGCGCCTCGAACCCCTGGCATCTGTCCAACAGGGCAAAGGCGGACACGGAGCCGAGCCGTCGGGCGGCCAGGCCGCGGGGGAGCCGACCGCGCCCGGCATGATGCCGGCTGGGCGACCTTCTCCCGGGCCCGGCCGCCGGCCGGGGTCCCGGGGCAGAGGTGCCGGGCAGGCCGCCAATGCCCGGGTGAGACCGTCCCC
>NW_009243163.1:0-1116 GCF_000388065.1 Fonticula alba | reverse complement strand
CCCCCCCCCCCCGAGAGCAGGGCATCAGGGCGGCGCCCGCCTGGTGCGTGGGGGCCGCCCGCAGCTTGCCCCGATGGAGCAGCCTCTCCGCGGAGGGGAGAGAAGCACGCCTCACGCACCTCAGGGCCCCAAAAACCCGGCCTGCCCAAGTGACTAGCTGGGAGGGTGTGGCCGTGGTGGCAGGCCGAACAGCCCTCCCCTTGGCTCCCGGTCTGGCGCCAGCGCCCCCCCGCCCCCCCCCCGGCGTGAAGGCCCCCAAGTCCAAGGGCACACTGGCGTCTAGGGACGCCCCTCCGGCCGAGAGGGCACATGCTCCGGCGCTCGATGCCCGGGAGAGGAAGGGCCACGCACTGGCATCCGTTCCATCCTGGGGCCCATGCGCGAGCATGCGTGCGCGCGTAGGCCCCGCCAGGGCGCGACCGCCCTTCTCCCCCCCTCTCCTGGCCCCGGTTGCCGGTCTCGGCGGGGATGGCGGGCTGCTGACACCCTCGACACACAAGCCTACTTCCTCCGGGGAAGAGAGAGGCCTGCCTCGGACACATGGGGCAAAGGTGCGTGTCGGCCGGCCCCTCTCACGGGCCATTCCAACACTACAGAGCTGGGCTGCCGACTGGCGGGCAGACCGGCCGACACACGTCCGAGGCCACATGTGCCGGGGGCACATTCACCCAGGTCGCCGCGGCAGGGTTGGTTATGGTTCCGGCAAGGGGGGGGGGGGGGCAGGGCGCGGGCATCTCGGCTTTGAGAGACCGAGAGAGAGAGAGAGAGAGAGAGCACCTCACGGCGGAGTTCAGCCTCGGCCCAAGAGGCAGCCTCCCGGGCCATCCCTCGTTGACCTGGACCGGGTTCCCGGCGCGGTTAAACCCAGTCGAACGATCGTGTGTGCATGCGCGCGGGCGCCCGCGCGCATGCACGCATCCCGGACACAAGACAGAGGGAGACACCGCGACAGGCTCCAGGCAGGCACCCATGAGGTCCTCTCGGAATGAGCCGATGGTGCTCCTCCCACCTGCCTCGGGCTCGGGCGAACCTCCCGCCAGGCTCCAGGGCCAGACCTGCATAAATACCCCAGCCGCAGGTGGGTGCGCGGGGCGCGTCCTTGCCGGCAGGCTGTCA
>NW_009243162.1:0-1059 GCF_000388065.1 Fonticula alba | reverse complement strand
GCGTGTCGTACTCAGGGGGATGGGCCGGGGGGTGTATTTTATTGTCCGTGGGCCGCGCAGAGCGGGCGCCGGGGCCACCAGGGGCGGGGGGGGGGGGGGGGGGGGGGGGGGGGGGGGGGGGGGGGGGGGCGTGGGTGATCGCGGTGGCGGCTGCCGTCAGTGCGGGCTCGCGTGCGCTCCTTTTGGCGGGATGGCGGTTTTCTGCTCGGTCTGCCCCCGGGGGCGGGCTCTGCACGCTCGTGTGTGTGTGTGTGTGTGTGTGTGCGGGTTTCTCTTCGTGGCCCGGAGGGAAGATTGGCCGGGCGGGCCTCGCAGCGGTGGCGGCGGCCGGGCGCTGTGGCATTCCCCTTGCCCCGGGTTTACCCCCGACCCCTTTTTTTGGGCCCCGGGCGAGGTGCCAGCCCGCCCCCCCCCCCCATGGCATGGACCCGCTGGGGGATCTGCCGGCCGGGCTGCCGCCGTGCGGGCCTGGGGCCGCGTCGGCGGTTGCTTCAGTTGGCGATTTGTCGGTGGCGGGTCTCGTGGGCGCGTGGGTGTGGGCGTCTGGTGTGCGCCCCCGTGTGCCCCCTCATCCCCGTTCCGCCGGCCACACCGGGCGCACCCCGAGGGCGCCCTTGGCCGGGGGGGGGGGGGGGGCGAGCGCGCCGCGGGCCCTCGTTCGGCCGGCCCCAGTCATGGGGCCTCCGTTAGGAGCAAATACGCCCGCGGTGTGCGGCTCCTCTCGTCCTGTGGCGAACGTGCGTGTGCTCATCCGGAGCGACTTTCGGGGCGCGTCACTTCGCCCTGGGGCTCTGGGCAGCGGGCGGAAAACGGCCAGCCCGATGGAATGCCGGGGTTGGTTTCATGATTCCGCCGGGGGCATTCCCGCCCCCCCCCCCCCCACCCGTTCCTGCTGTCCGGGCCGAGGTGCGAGTGCTCCCGGCTCCCGGTCCGAAGGCCGGGGTGTGGGCCCGGTCGGTGCCCCGGTGAGGCCGCCGGTGTCGGTTACTTCGCGGGTGCTAGACTGGGCGAAATTTAAATCCCAGCTGACGCGGCCGAGCCGTTCGCGCTGGGGGGGGG
>NW_009243161.1:0-1060 GCF_000388065.1 Fonticula alba | reverse complement strand
CCCCCCGCCCCGCCCCCGCCCGACCGAGCGTGTGTCTCAGTGTGCCTGCCCTGCATGCGGGGTGGAGTGCGGGCAGGCGGGCGGGCGGGCGCGGGCACGCGTGGGCGAGCTCATGGCCCATCCCCGAGCGCGCCGTGCTCCCTGCTGGAGCATGTGCCGTTGCTCCTTCCATTCATCCGGTTCTGGTGCCTGTCGCCCGGGTGTGTCACCGGTTCCCCGGCCGCCCGGCGCCCGCCAGGGCCGCTCCTCACGCCCCCCTCCCCCCCCCCCCCGGCCTCCGTAGCGTGTCGCGTTGTTGTGGCCTCCTCGCGAAGGGGGGTCATGCGTGGCCGGGGGATGGGGGGGGGGGGGGTCCAAGCCTCCGGGGGAGACCCTTCCGCCGGGGGGGGGTGGAGGCAACCCCTGTGGGTTTCCGGCGTTCCCGAGAGAGCCGGCCAGGCGGCGTTCCTGAGAGGGAGCTGGCCGGGGGCGAGGCCCCGGGGGTGGACCGTGCGGGCGGCCGGGCGGCCGGGCCGCCAGGAGGCCGGGGGAGGGTGCGCGCGGAATGTGTCCCGGTGTGTGTGTGGGGGTGCGCGGCGTGCTGCGCTGCCCTCCCGGCGGTTTGGTGGGGCGAGGGGCCTTCCCGCCCTCCGCGCCGGGGCCCGCGTCGCGCGGGGACATCCGCCTGGGTGTTTATTTAAGTGAGCTGGCCGTTGCCCGGCGCCGTGGGCCCAGTGCAACTGAAACTACTCCCTCTTTCTCGGTCGTGTATCAGTCCCCTCTAACTCTCATCACCATGTCCAACAAGAAGGGTGCGTCTTCGTGTTCGGCCCGGCGCCTGTGGCGCCGTTGCTTCCTCGCCACTTCCCCTCCTCCCAGCCGGGGGCCGCACCCGCGCGTGCACCCACAATGAGCATCATGCCCGTCGCTCGCTCGCTCGCTCGCTCGCTCTCTCCGCCCCCCCCCCCCCCCCCCCCCCCCCCCCCCCCCCCCCCCCCCCCCCCCCCCTTTCCCGCCCCCCTTCTTCCCCCCCCCCCCGGCCGCGCCCCCCCCCCCCCCCTCCCTGCCCGAAGCATGACCA
>NW_009243160.1:0-1133 GCF_000388065.1 Fonticula alba | reverse complement strand
TGTGTGTGTGTGTGTGTGTGTGGGAGAGGAGGGGGGAGGGAGCGAGGAGCGAGGGGGATACACGCACCGACGGCCTTCGTGTAGTGCTTGGCGCCAAGGAGCAGCTCCGGCGCTCGATACCAAATGGTGACCACCACTCGGTCAGCCTGCACCAGAGAGTGCAGAGGTGACCGGAAGACGCGTGCGAGGCCAAGGTCGGCTGGTTCCGGGAGCGGAGGACGGGGCTCTTTTGTCAGAGACCGAGCGGGGTCGGAGGGGCAAAAGCAAAGGGCAGACAGGGATCCCAGCGAGGAGGTACCCCCCCCCCCCCCCCCGGCCGGCAGGTGTGGCCATGCGCACCGATTTTCACCGTGCCAATCTCCCGGCCCTCGCCCATGATCAGGATGTTGGCCGGCTTCAGATCCCGGTGGAGGACCCACTGGGAGTGGAGGTACGCCACGCCATTGAGAATCTGCCAGAGGATGGACTTGATCATCTGCGGCGGCAGGGGGATCCCGGTCGACTGGACCCCGGGCGAGGGGGCCGACCCGGCGGGAGGCTTGGCAGCGGCATTCCGATGGCATTCAAGAACCTGGAGCAAATCATGCTCGGCATAGTCCAAAACCAGGTGAACATGCTGCTGCGGTCGAGGAGCGGCGGCGGCGGCGGCGGCGGCGGCGGCGGCGACAGCCGAAGTGGACGTGCCGCGTTTGCTGGTGGCCGCGGCGGCGGCTGTGGCCGCCATAGCGGCGGCCGTGGCTGCCGCCGTCGCGCTCGAAGACCCCCGGCCTCCGGTGCCGGGGGCCGAGCTGGGGCTGGGTCGCGTGTATACCGAATCCGACGAAATATCACGCAGGGCAATGACATTCGGGTGTGATAGCTCGCGGCAGAGCTGGGCAGCAAGTGTCCGTGGTTAGTCCATGCGCATATGGAGGCCGGCAGGAGGCAGTGCCGGGGGGGCGGGGGGGGGGGGGGGGCGGCGAAAAGGGCACAAAGGCGGGGAGGACAAACCATGATTTCGCGGCATGCCGATTGCGACAGGCCATCCAGGTCGGGGGTCGGCTTGAAATGCTTGATGGCAAAGAGCCGGCTCGGATCGCTGGGGTCGGCGTATCTGGGGCGGGGCAGCAGCAGCGGGTCAGGGGCTGGCGGGG
>NW_009243159.1:0-1131 GCF_000388065.1 Fonticula alba | reverse complement strand
TGTGGGGGGGGGGTGGGGGGAAAGAGCCGGGGACAGAGAGACAGAGCGCGAGGAAAAATGGATGCCGCTGTTCAAGGGTCCTCACGGAGTGTTCGCTTCGTGGCGCGCGCCCACATCGGCCCGGCGAGCAGCAGCAGGACACCCCCCTTTCGGGCGGGGGCGCCGGCATGCGAGCCGGCCGGCCGGGCAAGAATGTCCGCCCGCCCCCCCCCCCCGGCTAGGTGGAAAGGGCGAGCGTGCCGCGGGGCAGGCAGCCGGGAGAGGGACGCCTCTGGCGGGGGACCAAGCGGGCTGTGCACCCCTGCGCACCCCCTCTCGCGCCATGCTTGTCGACCGCGCACGGCGCTCACCGAAGGGTGAACGGCGCCCGCCGAAGCTCAGGCACTTCGCCCGCTCGCCCCGCCCCCCGCGTGCCCCATGGCTGGAAGGACCGGGCGGATGTTTTTCAGCTGGCCCGCGGCGTGTCGTGCGGTGCGCCACCCTCTGTCCCCCCCCCCGGGCACGCGCGCCCCATTGCGGTGCGGCCTGCCTCGCCTTGTGGCGCGCGAGCCCGCGCGACCCCTGGTCCGCCCGGAGCCGCGTGTGCCGGGGCGAGCCCGGACACCGGCGGTTTATTTCAAATTCGCACCGGGCGCCCAATGGTGGCCGCGGTACATACATGCCCTGTGGACACGGCGGCGTGAGCCCCCCCGCGAAGACAATCAGCCAGCATGTGGGGGCGTGCGCGCGCCTGCGGGCCTCTTTTGTCCGCGCGGCCCCCGGGGGCGGGCCGGCGGGCGCCGGCATCCTCCCCGTCCCGTCGGTGTGTTGTCGCAGCCTGGCCTGGCGCTGAGGACCTCGGATTGACGCCACACCGCTCCGGCGGCCAGAGAGAGAGAGAGAGAGAGAGAGAGAGAGGGGTCCCCGTTTTGGGGTGTTCCCCCGGCGGGGATCTCGTCCGTGCAGTGGGTCGAGCGCCGGGGGCGTGCGCAGGAGCGCGCCGCGCAGGGAGCCATGCACTCGGCAGGGCGGGGCGCCGCCCGGTGCGCCTGGCTCCGCCCCGCCGCCGGTATCGAGGGTGCGTTGGTTGCCGTCCGTGCCTGTTGAGAGAGCCACGCAGCCGGGGCCAGGCCGCCAGGGCCGGGGGGGGGG
>NW_009243158.1:0-1133 GCF_000388065.1 Fonticula alba | reverse complement strand
GGGGGGGGGGGGGGCTGGGGACGGGTTTGTTCCGGACCGCCGGCGTGCGCCCCGGCGGAGCACCGTCCCGGGGGCAGATCAATGTCCCAGATGGTGGCGGCGGCGGGCGGACCGGGCAGGACGGCGGCGAGGCGGCGAGGCGAGGCGCGGAGATCTGCGCGCACGCGCACGGGCCGCACGGCCGAGGCCTCGCCGCACACAAGTCCCGAGTTGAGGGAGGCCGGCGGGGAGATCCCGCCCCAGCCGGAAGGGGGAGCGCATTGCGCCGCCGGCGCAGGGGGCCACAGTACCGCGGCCTGCGAGGGCGAGCCCCGGCGCGGGTGTGCCTGCGCGGCTGCCGCTGCCGCTGCCGCCGCCCACTACACGGCTGTCCCTGCGCGCCCCCTCCGGCCCACTGTGGGGGCGCATTGAAAAGGGAAAAGGACCCCCCTCCCGCTCCCCGTGTGCAGGCACATGGGGGCCGTCCTCCGTCCGGCCCGGGAGGGCGGCCGCCGGCCACGGCCCGGGCGCCGCGCAGAGCAGGGCGCCGGCCGGACCGGTGGGGGCGGCGGTGCAGGCGGCCACGGCAGACCAACCGCGGGCCAAGGGCGCCGACAGTTACACAATGGCGCGGCCGGTGCGGTGCTGCCGGGCGTGGGAGGCGGGAGTGAGATCTGGCCGGCAGACGGATGGGTGCGCTCGCGCGGCCACCGTGTCACGCCCAGAGCGACGATATGTCCTGGCCGTCGGCCGCGCGCGCGCGCGCGCGCGGGCGTGGAAAAGCCAGGAAGCTCGGGGGCGGGGGGCGGGGGGCGGGGGAGGCAGATGCGCCCGGGCTGGGGGAAGGATGTGTGTGTGTGCGTGCGAGCATGGGGGCCGTGCTCGGGGCGTGGCGACGGCGCGCCCCGAGAGCACAACAAGTGGGCCGGCGGCCTCGCGCGCGCACAAGCGCGCATTGTGCACGCGCCGCACGCACATCATACACAGACAGGCAGACACACGCTCCCCCCGGCCCAGACACACTGCCAATGCGCGCCCCACCGGCCCATCCTCCGGCGGCGGGCGCACGGGGCAGGCCCTGCGCCTGCCCTCGCACCGCCCCGGGCCCGGGGCGGGCAGAGGGGGGGGGGGCACGGGAGAAAGACAACAAACGG
>NW_009243157.1:0-1034 GCF_000388065.1 Fonticula alba | reverse complement strand
CGCCGCACATTCCCCCCCCCCCTCCCCCGCCTCCTCCTTTCCCCTGCTTCTTTTGATGTACACACCTGTGTACGCTTCACCCCTCCCTCCCCTCCCCTCCCCCCCCCCGGCGCCCGGTCTGACACTCTGCCCAATCCCCCGCCGGCCTCCCAGACACAATGCTCCCCGTTCTCCGTAACGCCGCCTTCTCGGCCTCCCGCGCCTCCATGGCCCGCAGCGCCGCCTTCTACTCTACCCAGACCCCCAAGTCCACCGAGGTCGAGAAGAAGGCCGACTACGGTATGCCCTTTGTCTCCTTGTGCTTGCCCTGCCTCCTCCACGCTCGCCCACGCCCGCCCCCGTCCTGACATCTGGCTGTGGCCGGTTTCCGCCCCCTCCCTTCCTCCCGCCCCTGCCCCTGCTCCCCCCCCCCCACCAGACTACAAGGCCATGGCCTCCAAGTTCATCGACTCCCTCCCCCAGACCTCCTTCATCACCAAGTCCGGTCTGCTGGCTGGTGGTGTTGGTGCCCTCCTGTACGCCATCGGTAACGAGTACTACGTCGTTTCCCCGGAGACCCCGGTCATCATGACCTTCTGTATCTCCCTGGCCGTCGTGCACAAGCTCGGTTTCCCGGTCGTCGCCAAGGCCCTGGACGACCACGCCGCCGAGGTCAAGCGCGCCCTGGAGACCGGCCGCGAGACCAAGCGCGCCGAGATGCTCGCCGAGATCGAGAAGCTCCGTGGTGATGCCGACCTTGTCGAGGCCACCAAGGCCCTCTTCGAGTACCAGCGCCAGCTCGTCCAGATGAAGGCTCAGGTTGGTGAGCTCTCCGTCCAGCGCGACGTTCACAACAAGATTTCTGTGCGACCTCCACCTCCCTCCCCCCCCCTCCCCTCCTCGGCTCCTTCCCTCTGGCGCTCTCTCCTCCGCTGGCTCCCACTGACACTCTCCTCTGCCGGCGTTCGCCTCCCCCCCCTTCCACAACCTCGACCCCCTGGTCCCCCATCACCTCTCCAAACTCTCGACCTAGGATCCTGCCAGCCATGCCCGCC
>NW_009243156.1:0-1108 GCF_000388065.1 Fonticula alba | reverse complement strand
GGGGGGGCCCCCTGTCGCCCGGCATCGGGCGGGGATCCTGCCCAAGCGGGGAAGCCGGGGGGCGGATCTAGAACGCGCGCGGGCGCGTGTGTTTTTTCCCTGGCCCGTCGAAATGCACCGCCGGCCGCGGGGGGCACCATATCGGGCCGACCGCATTCCGCGGCGGGGCGGCTGGCTTTTTTTCTTACCGGCGGGCACCGGGCCGGGGGGGGGCGCGGACGGCCAATGATTGCGCAGGCGGCGGCCGGGCCGGCTCGCGCGAGCTCAGGATTCCCGCCCCCCCCCCCCGCCGGCCGGGCCCGCCGGGGGCATGTTGGCGGACGGCCGCGCCGGGTGGTTGGCACTCGCCCGGGATGGGGAGAATGTGCCAACGTCGGCGGGCCGGGCGGCGTTCTCCCTGGGTGCGCGCGCGCGCGCGCGTATGCGCGGCCATCTGGCGGGGGGAAGCCCGCGGCCGGGGCGGCCGCCATCGACCGGCGGCGTGCGGGCCCGGGCGCGCGCCGGGCCGGATGTGCATGGCCGGCCCCATGGTGAAGGGGCGCCCGGCCGGGGGATCCGCCGGCCGGGCGGAGCTCCAAGTCAGATCCACCATCGCCCTCCCCCTCTCGCCACTCGCCACCCCCCGCCTCGCCCCGTTCCCGGTCTCATCTCCCCCCTGGGCAGCCGCTTCCTCCTGCTCTCTTGGTACAATGTATCGTCCCGCGCGGTATGTCCGGCCGCTACGCGCCACTGGGAGCCAGCCCTCGCCGCCGGCGCGGGCCTTCCCCGCGTGGCTGCCCGAGGTCATGGCGCCGGCGAGCGGCTCGCTGCCGAGTGAGATGACGATGGAGGTACGCATGTGTCGGTGCCTTTCGTTCCGTCCGTGAGGCCGGGCCCGGCGGCCAGTACTGACCCGCGTGTGGCACACACCTGCAGGCCCTCTGCGCCGGTAGCTGGAGCGCTCTGCTGGCGGGGATCGTCGCGGCGCCGAGCGGCGGGCACCTGCCCGATGCCGGGTACGAGGCCGTGCTGCAGTGGCTGACGTCGCTGGGCAGCCTCGAGCCGGTGCGTCCCTCTCCCCCTCCTCTCTCTCTCTCTCTCTCCAGCCCCTTCTTTGCCCGCTTTTTTT
>NW_009243155.1:0-1103 GCF_000388065.1 Fonticula alba | reverse complement strand
CGAGCAGACGCCCCCCCCCCCCCCGCCGGTCTCCCTCCCGGGGGGAAGGCCGCCCCGAGCTTGCATGGGGAATGGCGTTTCTCCGCTCGGGGGCGTACACGCACACCGGCGGCCGGTCGCGCACGACGGGGGCCTCCCTGCCTGCGTCATCCGCGGCGCGGCTCGCGCCCAGTGCCCCACCGCAGGGCTCCAGGTTGTGCGTCTGTCTATCTGTGCGTCTGTCTGTCTGTGTGTGTGTGTGTCGCGGGCCCCGGGCTCAGGCCGAGCCGGCCCTCGTGGGAGGTGGTGGTGCCCGGCGTAGGCCCTCGGCGCGCTCTTCGGGCCTGCGCGGGGCGTGCCCTCTCGCCGCACACAGCCGGGCGTGTCTGGATAACAAGCATCACCATGCTGACCGATGTTTTGGTTTCCGCCGGGCCTGGTGCCCCCCGGCCCCCCCCCCCCGGTCCGGGCCCCCGACGCGCCCGGCGGGGAAGCCGCCCCGCCCGCCGGCAACCATACACATGGACACAGCGGGGGCGCGTGGGCACGGCGCGGCGGCGGCGGCGGCGCCGCCGCCGCCGCAGGGGCAGCCCGGCCGAGCAGCGCACCCGCGCATTGCGCCCCCCATGTCGGGCCCAGGCCTGACGTTGCACGCAATCGGTCGGCCCGGACCGGGCGCGGAGGACCCGCACGGAGGGCAGGCCCGGCCCGGGTGCCGCACACAGGGCGGCCGGCCGGCGCGCGGTGCGGTGTACGCCCGGCCCCGGGTGGGGGCGTGTGCGGCACCGGCACCGGCGCGGTCCTCTCCGTCACCCTGTGCGCCGGCCGCCCCGCCGGAGGACCCCGGGTGGTCTCCCTCGGGCCGCCGCACCGGGGCCGGGGGGGGGGGGGGGGGGCACATACCAGAGTCCCGGACCCAGGGCACCCAGCGGAGGAGGGCCTCGGCCGGGCGGTCAACGCCAAAAGGGCCATCGCCTTGGCGCGGGGCCCGGCGGAAGATCTGCAGGACCCCGGGATGTCGGGGCCCGTTGGGCGCCGCCGCATTGGGGATCAGCGTTCGGACCGAAGCGACTACGCCATACTCCGAGATGGGGGGCGCCATGGTGGAGGAGGGGGAGGGGGAG
>NW_009243154.1:0-1046 GCF_000388065.1 Fonticula alba | reverse complement strand
TTGCTTCGATGGTCTGAGCAGAGGAAGAAGGCAGAGGGGGGAGGGGCGGGGAACTTTCCCGCCAGCCCCGCAGGTCAGGGGGGACGGCGCATGCCTACTTCTTCTGCCCGGTCAGCAGCGGCATGTATGTCATCATGAAGCCCATCAGGGTGAACCTGGGTGCGTGCGCGTGCGGTTCATGGTGATGTGTGAGTCGAGGGCCGCACAATGCACAGGCATGGGGGGGGGCGGGGGGCGGGGGAGAGGCACAGAGAGGGCAGGGGACCAGGGGGGACGCCGGGGGCGGCGGACACACGCACATGAGGTTCATCGAGGCGGGCTTCTCGGCGGAGCCGCCCTTGCCGTTGAGGGTCGCGCGATTGGCATGGCCGACGGCGGTGGCCAGGAGCGAGGCCCAGGCCGCGTAGCGGTACTGTGGCGCCGGGCCATGGCGTCGTGGGTTGTTTTTTTTTTCGCCCGTTCGCGGGTGTCGACAGATTGGACGGCGGATGGCCGGGGCGTCGATCGGACGGGCATGCACGCGTGTGGGTGTGAGTTGGCGCGAAGAGGGGGGAGGGGGGGGGGCAATGGCAGCCGCGAGGATGCCCGCTGGTGTGGGCGCATACGGGGGCGTGTGGGCAGGGGGGGGGGGAAGCAAAAGGGGCGGGCGGGCAGCGGGCCGACGCACGCGCAGCATCACAGCGAACATGCTGAACAGCATGGACAGCAGGCCCCAGGAATCCAGGCCGTTGGCCCCGCGGGTCTCATAGATCTCGGTCGCCTGGGCCGAGTCGGTGTAGATGCCAGCCGGCAGGGGGATGGAGAAGGGGACGGCCAGCTCCGGGCGCTTGGGGTCGGCGCCCTTGGCAAGCAGGGAAGGAATGGCGGACATGCTGGGAGGGCGGGGGGAGCGGGGGGGGGGACGGGTGAACTCGGCGGGAGGCGGAGAAAGGGGGGAGGGGGGGAGAGGGGGGGGGGGTGTGGGGGGCCCGGGGGGGGGGGGGGTCCAAGGGCGCGGGCGGCCCGCAAGCGGCCCTCCCCCTCCTTCTCTCCCCCCCCCCCCCCCC
>NW_009243153.1:0-1115 GCF_000388065.1 Fonticula alba | reverse complement strand
CGGCGCCGCGCGGCCGGGCGCCCGGCGGGCCGGTATCCGCGGCAACCGACGACCCGGCCATGCGCAAGAGGGCCGGCGAATCGGCGGCGGCCGCTGGCCGGGCGCGGCTGCCACGAACCGCCGGTCTGTCGGCCGGCTCGCGGGACCCGGGGCAGCCGGCGGGGTGCCCGCGCAGGGGCGACGGTGACGCGAGACCGGGCTGCCGGCCGCGCGCACGCCCCGCCCCGCCGCCGGCCGGGCGACACGGGCGGGGGGCGTGTCCCATCTCCGGGCGGGCCTGGGCATCGGCGCCGCCGAGCCGGCCGGTGCTCGCCATAGCCCGGCACGCCCGCCGGCCGACCTGGCCGGTCTTGGCGCATGGGCCCCCCCATGAGACCATGCCCGGGGGCCCGACGCCGCCGCCGCCGGGCCATGGCGAGCACCGGCCCGGGGCCCCGGGCTCCCTGGCACTTGGGCGGCGGGCCGAGCCGCCAGACATAAAAGGGCGCGGCCGGGAGCCGCGAGGCCGGTCGCCGGGGCCAACCGCAAAAGCGAGCCCCCCCCCCCCCGTCCAGCTCCCGCCCTCTCTTGCCTCGAAGGTACCCTCCGCGCAGGGCCGCGCCCCGGACGCGCCCTGCCCCCCCCCCTCCCGCCCCCCGCTGCCCCTTTGGCCGATGAACTGACCCCCTGCCGCCGGCCGCCCAAGCACCGGCCCCACCGCCGGCATGTCTCGCAACCACAGCACCGGTCGCCCGGGCCCGGATGTCCTGCGGGCGTCCGGCCCCTCGTCCGGCGCCCGGAGCGTCTCGCACGGGTCCCACACCCACGGGCAGACCGTCCATGGCCACCACTCGACGCGCGGCTACTCCACCAATGCCAGCGGCCAGCGCGTCACGCACTTCACCAACGTCCAGTACCAGCAGAGCCCCCAGGGCCAGTACTCCGGCCACGCGCAGCGCGGCACCCATGTGTCCGGCGCCGCCCGCGCCAGCGTCCAGCACTACACCATGTCGCCGCAGGGCCACCTGGGCCAGGCCCGCTCGGGCGCCGGACGCAAGTAGGCCCCGGGACCGCGCCGCCCCGGCCGCCAGCCCCTGTGCATCGAATAAATGCTTTGTGCCCCTTCTTCCCTCGCG
>NW_009243152.1:0-1111 GCF_000388065.1 Fonticula alba | reverse complement strand
GGGGGGGGGGGGGGGGGGGGGGGGGGGGGGGGGGGGGGGGGGGGGGGGGGGGGGGGGGGGGGGGGGGCGTCACGCACCGCGCGCGTCGCAGCGCAGGCTGTGGCCCGGCGACAGGGACCCCGGCGGGGGGATCTGCAGATAGGGCGGCGGGACTGGCGGCGGTTGGGCCGACTGGCATGCGGCCGAGCCCAGCAGCAGGGCCAGCAAGAGCAGCAGCCCCGGCAGGAGGCCAGCCTGGCCGGCGGGCGTGGCGCGTCCAGGGCCCATGGTAGCCGCGAGGGGCGCTTACGCGTGGCAGGGGGGGGGGCGCGATCGGCGCGGCGCACACGGCGCGGCAGACGGGAGCAGGGGCGGGGTCGCGTCGGCCGGCCTCGAAAGGGGACGATGCGCACAGCGGGGGGCGGGGGGAGGGGGGGGGGCGGGGCCAAAGGCAAGGCAGGGCCAGGGGGAACGGGGCGGCCGCGCGAGAAGAGGGCGTCGGGGAGGGGGGTTGGAAGTGGGATCCGGCGCTCGGTGCGGCTCATCGTCACCCGCTCCTGGCCACGGGCCGCGGGCACTTTTATAGGGCGGCCCGGGGCCTGTGCCGGTGCTGGGGGGCGTGCGGGTCTTTGCCGTGGCGCGCGGTCCCCGCGCCCCTCGCACGGGAGGCTGCGCGTGGGCCGGGCCTCGGGCTCGAGTTGCCTTTCTGGCTGCCCTGGAGGGGGCCGGAGCCGGGACGCGTCGGCCCGGTGGGGCCTTTCGGCGGCGCGGGGTGGGCTCCTTAATCGACGTCCTGGCGGGCCGACCAGGGGATGGCCTCTGCAGAGGGGCCGCAGGGTGGCCGGGCTGCGGGCGCCTGCCCGGGCCGCCGGACGCGAAGGCGTCGCCCGTGCGCCGGGCAACTGGCTCGCCCTCTCGGCGGGAGGGGCTCGGGTGATGCCCCGGGGGCGCCATGTGCAGGGGCCCCGACAGCGGGCCTGGCGCTGTGCCTGTGCATATGTCCGAGTCCGTGCGCGTGCGTCCGTGTATGCGTGTGTGTGTGTGTGTGTGTGTGTGTGTGTGCGGGGGGGGGGGGGGGGGGGCCGGCCGCCGCACCCGCCGACCGAGGGGGACCTGACCCGGGGTCATGCGC
>NW_009243151.1:0-1099 GCF_000388065.1 Fonticula alba | reverse complement strand
CGGTCTTCGCCTGGGGCCGGGGCGCAGGCCCGGACGTGCGCCCCTCGGCGTTCGGCGCGCCCGGGGACCCCTCGCCCCCCCGCCCCCCCCCCCCCCTCAGACCTGCCGTCCAGTGTGTCGCATGCGCCCGCGGGCCCAGGGGGGCGGGCGAGGGGGGAGATGGCAGCGCGTGTGGAGGCGGGGCCACGCTTCCCCGAGGCGTGCGGCCGGCCTGTAGCGCGCGCGCGCCCCGCCCCCGCCCCCTGAGGACGGCCCTTGAAGAGAAGACACACCGCCCCGAATATCGTGCGGCGGCAGGGGCGGGGGTGGAGGGGCGCCGGCAGCGGACCCGGCCAGTGGGACATCACGAGCGTCGGCGCCCCTGGCCGGCGGGCGGGGCACATAATGAGCGGTGGCGCCTCCTGTGTGTGTGACGCTGGGCTGCGGGCTCCTTGGCGCGCCTGGGGGAGGGCACTCGCGCCGGGTGCAGGCACGGCTGGCGCCCTTTCCCCGGCCTGTCGCGGCCTGCATCAGGGGAGACGGAGGCGGGGAGCGTTGGTGCCCTTGCTGTCCCCGCCCCCCCCCCCCCCCCCCCCCCCCCCCCCCCCCCCGCCCCCGATCGACCCTTCGAGGAACTCATTTTTCGCGCCCGGGTGCATGCTGGCCCTCTCCGGGCCGCTCCGACAGGGCCGCGTGCCCGGGGAACGGCGGTGCCGCGTCTTGGGCCCTCTTATCCCGCGGACCCCGGGTTTGGATGGCGACCGACCGGCGGCCGTGGTGTGTCCCGCGGCTCTTGCTCGCCGAGAGCGCGCCCCCCGCTCGGCCGGAACTTGGCAAGCAGCGGCTCGGGGGGAGGGGGGGGGGGGGGGGGGGAACCCCCCCCGGCCCCCCTTTTCCCCCCCCCCCCCCCCGGGCCCCCCGGGCTTTTGGACCCCGGGGGGCGGCCGCGCCCCGCCGGGGTCCCCCCCTTACCTTCCCTCCCGGCCTCTTCCTTTTTCCGGGGGGCGATTTTTCGTTCCTCCCTGTCCCTCCCCCGCGGCGGGCCGGCGCGGGGCCGGGCCCCGCCCAAGGGGCCCCACCCCGCCCGGCGCCCCCCGCCCGGCGCCCCCCCCCCCGCCCC
>NW_009243150.1:0-1109 GCF_000388065.1 Fonticula alba | reverse complement strand
CTGCCGGGCGCGGCAGAGGGCCGCGGTCTGCTGGCTGAAGAGGCCAGTTCTCTGGCGCCCGTTCGCCCCCCCCCCCCCCCCCCCCCCCCCCCCCCCCCCCCCCCCCCCCCCGCCCCCCCCCCCCCCCCCCCCCCCCCCCCCCGGGGGGGCCGGGCCCCCCCCCCCCCCCCCCCCCCCCCCCCCGCCACTGCCAGGCCTCCGCCCTGCCTCGCAGGACACATCCCAGGCAGGTGGGAGCCTGGGCGGGAGCTCGCGGTCGCCGGGCCCCACCAGCGCCGGTGCCCGAGGAGGGGCACCCTCGCCCCTACGCCCATCAAGCGCCGGGGCCGCTCCGGCGTCACTGCTCATCTCCGATGACCGGGCCGTGACGCTGCCACCTGGAGTGCCATGCGCGGTGGCCACACCGCGCTTGGGCGGCTCCGATGCCAAGATGGACTCGGCACAGGATCACCCGCCGGTCCAGTCTCCCTTCTCCCCTGTCCTTGTGTCTTCTTCCTCTTCTTCACAACTTCTCTTCCCGGGTGGCGTCTTGGCGCCGGACTCGCCGGCGCCCGGGCACTTCTCGCCCCTCGGGTCCGGGGATTTCGGCCTGCTGGCCGGCGGCCATGGGAGTGATGGCGCCTCGCCGACCCCGTCGTCACCGCTTGGAAGGTTCCTGCAGTTTTCCCCGGGACCAGCGGCCCCCGGGTTGCCGCCGGCCGAGCCATCCGCATCCCCCTCTTCGAGCGTCTTGAGTAGCTTCTTCTCGGATCCGATCCCGGGTCCGGCGCGGCTGCGGCTGCGCGACCTCACGCACGCCCCCGAGGGGGCCGGCTCGCAGCCTTGATGGTTGCGCGCGCGCGCATGTGTGCATGTGTGCGTGAGGCACTGCCGCCCTCCTACTGGGCCCCTTTTCCCTCCGTGTCTTTTCCCCCCTGCCTGCCCTAGGGCTCCCCCTGCTGCCCCTCCGCGCGTGCGCGGGCAAATACACATCACCTCGTTTCCTGCTGCTTGTCTGCTCCCTTGCTCCTGGAGATTGGGTTCGTGGGATTGCGGCTGGTTGTCCCGCGTAGGGGGTGCGTGTCTGCCCCTCCCCCGCATGGGTCCATTCCCCCCTGAGCCAACACCCG
>NW_009243149.1:0-1110 GCF_000388065.1 Fonticula alba | reverse complement strand
GGGCCCCAGCACTTGTGCCTGTTCCTGCCGCGACGGTCCCGCGGGCCTGCTTGTGCGACGCGTTGGCGCCCGTCCGTGCGATCTCGGCCCCGGCGTCCCCACTCCCTGCCCCCCCCCCCCCCCTGTTCCCCTCTGCTTGTCCCCTCGCGCCCCGTGTTTTTAGCCCCCGCTCTTCTCTGCGCGCGCGCGCCTGCCTGATTGTGCGAAGATGCTCCGCGCGGCCTGCTCTGCACGGGCGCTGATGGCCAGGGGCCCGGGCGCCCCTGGGCATCCGCTTGCTGCCCCCCGGTCAGGGGCAGCCCTCTCTTCTGCGGCCGGCGGCGGCGGCGGCGGCGGCGGCAGCGGCAGCGGCGGCCACAAGCCACCCGCCACCCTTGGCACCAAGATCAGCTCGCCCTCCGGTGGCCGGCCTTCCACGATGTCGGACTCGACGTCGGCCACACTGAACCGGTCGCCCGGCGGCGCAACCCCCGGGGCCGGCACCGCGCCTTCCCCCACCGCCTTTTCTACCCTCGCCCGCTCGGTGCCCGCCAGCACGCCGGCCTCTGCGGCCCCCAAGTCGGGTGTCGCTGCCGCGTCGCACGCCTCGAAGCCCGCCGCGCCCGCGCCAAAGCCCGCCGACACGGCGGCCCCCTCCACCACCGCCGCCGCGGCCACCGGCAGCCCCATCCCCCCGAAGGCTCCGCCCGCGGCTGCTCCCGCGGCTGCTCCCTCAACCGCCTCGCCATACGCCTCGCGCTACAGCCCGCCCGACTCGGCCAGCGGCAAGAAGATTACCCAGGTGGGCGCGGCCTCGGCCACCGGCGGCGGTGCCCCGACTGGCCCCCCCTCGGAGGTTGGCTCGTCCAGCGCTTCGTCCTCCTCCATGTTCGTTGTGGCTGCTCGCCCCCCCCCCCTCTTTTTCCCTCCCCCCGCCCCCCGGTCTCCTGACACTCGATTGTTCCCTCTGGCACGCCGCCCTCCTCGCCAACCGTGCAAAGCAATCCCGCCCAGATTGCCGTCCTCCTGGCCATCCTCGGCTCCGGTGGCTTCCTCGCCATGAAGCATTATCAGAAGGTTGGCCCTGTGTCCTTGCCTCTCCGCCCTTCGCTCGCCCCCCCCCCCCCCCCC
>NW_009243148.1:0-1135 GCF_000388065.1 Fonticula alba | reverse complement strand
GCGGTCGGGGGGGGGGGGGCGCACGGGCGGCTCTCCACGGACCGGCCCCGGCGCGGCGGGCTCGGCAGGAGCGCGCGGCCGCGCGATGTGGATCATTCCAGAAGGCGGCTCCCATCACCCGGGGCAGATGGCGCGGTCGACATGGGCGCACTCTGGGCCCGGGTGCGGGTGCGGGTGCGGGCGGGCGGGCGCGCGCGCGTTTGCCCATCCGCATGCTGGGCGATATCTGCCCCCGGCCGCCGGGGCCCTTAACTGCCGCCATCCGGAGCGCGCCGGCGATGGGGCTGCCGCTGGCCGGGCCGGGCCCGTGGGCATTACGCGGCCCCGGGCGCCGTGCGGCCGGGTGGGGCGCGCGCGCGCACGCGCGGACCGGCACCCCGGGGAGGAGCGGTGCGTCTTCCGCCCCCCCCCCCCCGCGCCCCTCACAATGAGGCTCCCAGGGGCGGGCGCGGGGGGGGGGGGGGATGCAACGCAGGCAGCCCAGGGTCCGGCCCGCCGGGGGCGGGGCGCGGGGCCCCCTGGCCGCGGGCGCCGAAAGCGTTCGGGCCCTGTCGTCCGAGAGCCGGTGCGCCCGGGTCAGCGGGCGCGCCGGCGGCCGCCGGCCCCAGCCGGTGTGCGCATTCCTTCGCGCGGTCCCGCGGCGTGGGCGGCGCCCTGGTGCGGGCGCCGAGCAGTAACGACATCCGGCCCGGGCGTCGCGAGCCCGGGGTGCGTCTGCCCTCGCAAATAGAGGCCCCCCCCCCCTGCGGCCGCGCCCCGCCTCGCCCCGGTGCGAAGGGGCCATGTGAACGGCCCACGTAAGGGAGCCCACATCCGGCTGGCGGGCGGCCAGTTCGCCGGGCGCGCACTCACACACACACACGCCAGCACCTGGGGGCGGCGGCCTGTCATCGGGCGGGCGGGCGGGCGGGCCGCGCGCCGGCACCGCCGAGGCCTCCGGCCGGCTCGCGGGCTGGCAATCCCGCCGCCGCCGCCGCCGCCGCGCGAGCGCGCGCGCGCGCCCCGGCCCTCCGGCGTTCGCCCGGCCCCTTGACAACTCCGGCTCTGTTCCAGCGCACCGGCACGCCGGAGGCGTTCCCGCCCCCCGGGGCGCCCGCCCGGACCATGGGCCGGATGGCGGTTCGCCATTGCCCCC
>NW_009243147.1:0-1194 GCF_000388065.1 Fonticula alba | reverse complement strand
GGGGGGGGAGCGCGCGCTGGTATTCGTGCCCGGGGAGGCGGGCGAGATAACGGCCAGATCGCTGGTTGACAGAGGCGGGCTTGTGTGGCGGCGCGGCCGCGCCGGGGCATTCCTCCCCCGGGCGGGGGGAGGGGGCTGCCAACGGGTGTGCGCTGTGGGGATGAGCCGCCCCCGCCCCCTGGCTCTGGGGCCGGGCCCGGCCGGAGGCGGCCTCATCGCCGGGGCATGCTGGGCAGTGCGCGGCACCGGGAGCCGAGCACAAGCCGGTGGCGGCGGCGGGCACACGGGCCTGCCTACGGGCCGGGGCAACTCCGCCCGTCCGGCGGGCGGGCGGGCGGGCGGGCGGGGGAGGCAGCACCGGGGTTGTGCCAATGGAATCCGCGCCCCGCGGCCCGGCGGGGCACCGAAGCGGCTGGGGCATCTTTTTTGTTCCTTCTCGCCCCCGGGCCCGGGGGGGGGGGGGGACGGCCGGCCGGGCCATGTTCGGGGCTTCGGGCTCCGGACGCGCGGCCCGGGCTCCGGGGCCATCGGCCGACAGGGCGGCAGGGGGCGCCGGCGGCCACATATATTGCCGAAGTGCCGGGACTTCCAGTCATGGCGGCATCCGGCAAAAAGAAGCCCCCCCGGACGGCTGGGGGCCGGGCGGTTCTTTTCGCGCGCCGCGCCATCCGCCCGGGACCGGGGCGGGGCGGGGGGGGGGCCTCTGTCGCGGGGGCGCCTCCCTAAGGGCAGGAGAAGGCCCGGCGGGCCCCATGCGCAGGCCGACAGCCGGGTCCCACCGGGCGGTCGGGCGGCGCGCGCCGGGCGAGCACACGCGTGCGCCGGGGCGTCCTGCACGGGGGGCGCGTGCGCGGGTGCGGCCCGGCCGGCGGAGGGCCGGCTGTGGCCCCCTGGGCGCGGGCGCGCCCCCGCGGGGACCATATTTCCCCGCTCTGGGGGCAGGTGTGCGGTGTGTGGCCGGCCGGGCCCGGGGGACGGGTGAGCCGTGCAACAGAGCGCGCCCGCCCGGCCGCCCGCCCTCGGTGAGGGGGGGATGGGCGAGGCCGCCGAAAGGGGGGGGCCCCGGCGCGCGGAGGGCAACAAACCCCCTCCTCCTCCTGCTCCCGGCCGCGAGCCCCACGACCCGGGGGCCGCGGGTGTTGCTTCCCCCGCGCCTGCCGTTGTGCTCCTCCCCCCGGGGGGGGGGGGGGGGGG
>NW_009243146.1:0-1155 GCF_000388065.1 Fonticula alba | reverse complement strand
CCCCCCCCGCCCTGCTGCCGTTTCCCGGTGCTGACACCTTCCTTCGCCAGACCCTCCTGCCGCCGGCCCTCCTGCGTCCTTCCTGCCTGGCCCTGTCCAATGACCTGGCCGAGGCGCTCCTGCGGGCAGTCGGCCTCCCTCCCTTGCTTGTCCCCTACCCGACCGGGTCCCCGGCCACCGGCAGCGGCGGTCCAGGCAGCACGACCGCCGGGGCGGCCGACCGCCGGACCCCGCGCGCCCGCGCCCCCGACCCCCTGCTGGACTACTGGTCGGACGAGGATTTCTACGCCGGCGACCCGGAGGGCGATCTCCTGGGGCCGGATGTGCCGGAGCGCGGCCTGGCCGAGCGCTACATCCGGGCCATGGGCGGCGCGAGCACCGAGCTTGGGCCTGGGGCCGGCGGGACCGACCCCCGGCCCGGGGTGGCCCCCGGCGCGCCCGACGATCCCCCGGGCGACCCGCTGGCCCTGGGTTC
Source organism: Fonticula alba (assembly GCF_000388065.1). Taxonomy (NCBI): domain Eukaryota; order Rotosphaerida; family Fonticulaceae; genus Fonticula; species Fonticula alba. The sequence goes on along the minus strand of NW_009243146.1, from coordinate 680 downwards.
GCTGCTCGGGTCGGATGCCGTGGCTCGGCTTCGGGCGTCCGTCGAGCAGGCCGGGGCCCGTGGCGCCGGGGGCTTTGTCCTCCGGTCGGACTTTGCCGACATGTGCTACTGGATGCTCCAAGTCCTGGCCGTGTGTCAGAATGCCTCCACCGTGCAGGCAGACCCGGCGCTCTTGGCCCTGGCCGGCGGGTACGTCCCCCTGGGGCCATGCCCAACGGCCGGGGGTCCGGCCGGCGCCGGCGCCACAGCCGCCGGGTCTCCGCCCTTCGCCCCGGTCGATGGCCCGGCCATCGTGCTCCTGCGCGACCTCTTCCGGTCGTTGGTCTAGTGGTCGCGGTCGGGAGCTGCCAACGCAGCCCGATCGGAATACATCCGCCCCGGTGCTGGAAGCATGTCCCTGTCCAGGGGGGGGGGGGGGGGCGCGCGCGGGGTGCTCGCGCGAGGGGAAGGGGATTCTACTGTGGCATGCATGGGGCAGGGGGGGGGGGGGGGGGGGCTAAAGGCGCGAAACACACCCAGAAGAGAAGCAGAAATTTAAGGGGGGGCGTCCCCGGGAGCTCGTGGGCGGTCCCGGGGGCCAGCTGCTTTCCCGCGTTTCCCCCGTGCCTCTGCTCGTGCTCCCGACCTCCCCTTCCCCCCCCCCCTTCTCCCGCCCCGCCCAGTGCGCGTGTGCCTTCTTC
>NW_009243145.1:0-1149 GCF_000388065.1 Fonticula alba | reverse complement strand
GCCGTCGTCTCGGCATCGACGATTCTGCTCTATGGTCGGGGGGGTTGGGGGGTCGGGCGGGGGTTGGGGGGGGTGGGTGGGGGGGGGGGGGGGGCCGGGCCCGGGCGAGGTGGGGCGGGGCATCTTTTTCTCCCCCGGGGGCGCGGGCCACTCCCGGTCCGTGCCCCGGACCGCCCCCTTCTCCCCCGCCCTGACCGAGCGCGTCCCTGGCTTGGGGCGGCCGGTACGGCAGACGTGTTTGCGGGCGCGCGCCCGCCGCGCGTACGGCGGCCCTCCATGCGTGGCAGCAGGCCGCTCCGCCCCTGGCCCGACCCTCCGGGGGTGGCTGGCAGCTGGTCTCCGCCGGCCGGGGGTCCTGAGCCCGCACCAGGGCTGCCGGTGCCTTGGAGGGGCGAGCGCGCGCGCGCGCGCGCCTCGGGTCGGTCGTGCCCCCACGTCCTGTTGGTGCCCCCCGCGCCCGCGCGCCCCCCCCAGTCGGCGCGGGGCCACAACATACCCGATCGTCCAGGAGTCGTGCAATGGGATCATATGTGTGCCGGGGCGTGCGTGCATGGGCAAGCCTGGCCGCCTGCCCGGCCGCCTGCCCAGCCGCTTGCCCGGCCGTTTGCCCGGCCCCCCCCCCCGCCTCCCCCCTCAACCGATTGCACACTGGCCACGCGCCGGGGCCGCCGGCCAGCGCCAATGGCCGTTTCAGCCCTCTCCTGCTCGCCCGCCCGACGGAGCCCCGCTCGCCCGGCGACCCCTGGGCCATCCCCCTCGCCGTGATGGCTGACTCTGGCCCGGCCGTCCAGGAGCAGGCCGATGCCCGCCGGAAACAGGCGCCCCCGGTGATATGTTCGTCTCCCCGGTTGTTCCTGAGACAGGCGGCATTTCATGGACCCCGGCCCGCGAGACGGGGGCGGCGCGCCGAGAGGGGGCCTCTGGCAATCCCGCGCGCGCGCCCGTGCGCCCTCCCGGCCGGAGCTTCTCCCCCCGGCCAGGCGCCGGCCCTCCGCACGGTGTGCACTGCACCAGGCCCGTGTGCCATGCGGGGCGCTGGCCGTCTCGGGGAATGTTCGCTGAAGGCGCCCGTGTGCCGGCATCCACGCCGGGCCCCCGAAGCACTGGGCGCGCACCTGTCCGATGCCCCCCCCCCCCCCCCCCCCCCCC
>NW_009243144.1:0-1207 GCF_000388065.1 Fonticula alba | reverse complement strand
CCCCCCCCCCCCCCCGCCCCGGAACGCACCGTTGCGATAGATCGAGGGATGCGAGGCACCGGTGCCGAGTGTGGCCAGGGTGAAGTGCCCGGCCGGGCTCGGGGCCGCCGGCCCCGGGGCCCCGGGCCATTCGAGCCCCGGTGCCAGACGGAAGGGCCCCTGGGCCTGGGGGTCGCCGGGAGCCGTGTCGGCCATCCGGGCAGCCGCGGCATCTGGATGCGGCACGTGTGGCAGTTGCGACAGGGAGCTGGCCGCCGGGGTGAAGCGCCGAACGGCCGGCAGGGCAAGCGCCCCGCCGGGGCCCGACTCGGCCGGCGGCGGCGACAGCTGCACCTCGTCCATGATGCGGGCCCGGTGAAGCAGCGGCCCGGGCCGGGCCCCGGCGCAGGCGCATGTCCCGGCCCCCGGGGCATGGCGCGTGTCGGCCGGCACACCGATGAGCCCCGGCACGCCGGCCATGCCGGCAATGCGCTCATTCAGCACCGACTGGCTGGGGAAGGGGAGCTCGAGGGCGGCCCCGCGGGTCGCCGGGCAGTGGGGATCCGCACAGGCGGCATCCGCGGCCCCGGTGGCCGGGCCCCCGGCGCCGGACCCCACGAAGAGGCATTGCGCCCGGGCCGAATGCCCCGGGCCAAGGGGCATCCCCGGCAGCGCGACGCCCAGCTCGCCGACCAGCCAGCGGCCCAGCGGCCCATCCACCGGGCCGCCATGCCCCCGGGGCCCGGGGTCACGAAGGGCCCGGTCCAGCCCGGGCGGCAGGTGGCCCCCCAGCAGGACCACCGTCCGGACGTCGGCCGTCAGCCACTCGGCCGCCAGGTGCCCATGGCTGGCCAGCGTGCGGAAGCCCTGCCGCTGGAGGGTGGCCTCGTCCAGGGGGACCGGCTCGGCCGAGGGCACCGCCCGGCGCCGCTGCCCGGCCAGCCAGCACCGGAGGGCCGCGCCGGCCGCGTCGCCCGTGGCCCGGTCCGGCGTGTCGAGCACCAGCATGGCCCCCCCGCGCCGGGGCTGGCCGATGCACTGCCCCGGGCTGACCGTGGCCCCATTGTCCAGGGTGATGGTTTCGCCGCGCTGCAGCCGGCCAAAAAGCGGCCCCTTCGGGACCCCGAGGCTTGCGGCCGCCAGCGGGTCGAACTTGCCCGGCACGTCGGGCATGCGGATCAGGAAGCCGTGCGTCGCCGCGCCCGAGGGGAACACCTCCGGGCAGGTC
>NW_009243143.1:0-1155 GCF_000388065.1 Fonticula alba | reverse complement strand
ACGCGGGGGGGGGGGGGGGGGGGGGGGGGGGGGGGGGGGGGGGCATGGCGGGCGACATGCCGTGCGTACGTCCCGCGGCGCGCGGCCGGCAAGCGCCTGCGTGTGTGTGTGTGTGTGTGTGTGCGGCCTCTCGCGCGCGGGCCCGGCCTCTCCACGGGGCAAGAGGGTGGAAAAACGGCCATCTTGCTTCTTCGCGGGCATTCGGGCGTCCGGCGGGGCCAGGCGCGGCTCGGAGCCGCGGGAGCCGCGCCGGGGGGGACGTTGGGCCGGGAGCGCCTCACCAAGGGGGCGGGGTGATGACCACGGACTGTGGCGGCCCCGGGGTCGTCTGGCGTGAGGGCTCTCGCATTCAGGGGCACCCGCCCGGTGTTGGTCCGGGGGGTGGGGGGACGGGAACCAGCAAGCCAGTCGGGGCGGGGAGCGCGAGGGAAGCGCAGCCCGCGTCTACCAGGCTCTAGACGCCTAGGGGGCGCCCTCCCATGCTGGGAGGCGCATGGGAGCGGGGGCCGGGGCGCTCTGGCCCCCTCTCACGGGGGCGAGGGGGGGGGAGGGGGGGGGGGCAGCAGTGGGCGTGCAAGCAAACGCGCGAGGGGCCTGGCCGGCGGCGGGGGCGGCCCCTCCAAGCGCAAGCACGGGCACCCGCCATGGACGGAAGGCGGGAGAAGGGGCGTGCGTGTGGCCGGGCAGGCGAGGTTCCCTGCCCAGGCGGTGATTACATCACCTTTGGCGGCGGCGTGCTCTGCTGCCGGGCCGGTGCGGCGGGCGAGAGGCCCGGCGTCCTGGCGAACCCGGCGGGGAATGTGCGACGCATGCGCGCGCGCAGAGGGGAGGGAGGGAGAGAGAGAGAGAGAGGGAGGGGTGCCGGTCCCCGCCGGACCCGGCGACTTGGGCGAGCATGTCGTCCGGGCCGGGCATCCCCCAGGGCAGGGACGCGACGCCTCGGGTGGTGGCCGGCGCACGCAACCACCAGACCGCCGGCGGGCGGAACTGCCAACACACACACACACACACACACACACCTGGGTGTCAGAAAGAAGATCGCCCGCACGGCTGGGCAGGGCACCGGGCGAGGGCCGGGGGGGGGGCGCGGAAAAACCGCCACACGGTGTGGCGAGCGCCGGCTCCGAAGTGCGGCGCAGGGCCAGAGCCGGGGGG
>NW_009243142.1:0-1097 GCF_000388065.1 Fonticula alba | reverse complement strand
CCGGCTGCGGCCCCGTTTCCGCCCCCCCCCCCCCCCCCCCCGGCCGCCCGGGAATGAGGTCGCGTGGACAAGACCGCCACAGAGGGCACCACCAATTTGTGCCGGCCGGGTGCTGCCTCCTGTTCTCGAGCATGCGCGCGCGCAGGGCATTGCCAGGCGCCCTACCTGTGGCCGGGCCCCTGATTGCCGGCGACATGACTCATCCGTGAGTGACTGGGGGCCGGCGAACCGAATTCCAGCTCGCCCCATCGTACGAGATCGCCCTGTCCCCTGCTATGCCGGCGCGGCGCCAGTGCACCGAATCGCCGCCCCTGAGCAGGGGAGGGGGCGGCGGGCTGCACGGCGGGAGGCCGAGAGGCTTTGGGGTAGCTCTCGAAGGGGAGGGGGGGGGGGCGCCGCCGGAGAGCAAGAGGTGCTGCTGGGCGAGAGGGCCAACCCCCCCCCCCCTCCCCCCGCGGCAAGGGGGCGGCGTCCTCCCCCACTCCGGACAAGCAGGGCCGCGACGGTCGAGATGCCGGCCGGGCCCGAGACTCCGTCGGCCGAGAGGAGGCCACGCGCGCGCGCGCGCGCGCACACGGAAGGGACCGGGCCCGAGGGGAAGGCGCGCGAGGGGGCCCTTTTCACGGGGACCTCCTCGGGGCGGGCTCGAGATCGCGGGGGCGGGGCTGCGGTCGTGACCGCCGGCTGGCGGCCGCGCGCCGGCCTGGTCGAGGCTCTCCTGTGAGTGGAGAGCCTTTCTCCCGCCACCAGCCCCGCCCCGGTGCGCCTTCGCCTGGGGAGGGGGCCCCATCGGCCGCCTCCCCTTCCTGGGTGGGGGACGTACCGAGGCAGCCGCTCGTCCGTCGGACCACCGCCTCCGCGGCAGCCGCTCGGGGTCTGGAGGCGTCTGTAGCCCGGCCCGGGCGCCCCCCCCCCCCCCCCCCCCCCAGGGCCGCCCGGGATCGACCCTTCGAGGAACTCATTTTTCGCGCCCGGGTGCATGCCGGCAGCCGTTCCCTCCCCTCTTTGGGCCTTTGACGGTCGCCTGCTCACTCGGTCGCCCCCTCCCCCCCCCCCCCCCCCCGAGGCGGGATTCCGGCGAAGAGCCCGATCCGCGC
>NW_009243141.1:0-1202 GCF_000388065.1 Fonticula alba | reverse complement strand
GATCGCGCGCGCGCGCAGGGACCGCGCCCCCGCTGTGTGGCCCACAATTAATCGCTAGCTCCCAACGGAAGCAGCCGCGGTCTGGCGGGCCCGCCCGGCTGCCAGGCGCGTGCGTGCCGAAGTGTGCCTAGCTTGCTGGGGCTGGGCGGCGTGGATAGTGGCACGTCCGCGCACCCCCCAAGGCGACCCAGTCCCGAGGCTATCGCCCGCCCGGCGTGCCTCTCGGTCCTGGTGCACATCGCGGCGGTGGGCACCCGAGGCTCCCCTCCTCGCTCCAAGCTGATAGAGGTGTATCTCACGGCGGTGAGTCCGGGCCCGGGCCTCACGGCGCACATGGCTCTCTCTGCCGCTCGAAGAGCGGCAAGCCGAGCGGGCTGAGCCCCGGCCGTCTGATTCTCGCTCACAAGGGGGGGAGGGGGGCTGCTGCCGACCGGCGTGGCGGATGCCGAGCACCTTATCGCGGAAAGTGGGCCAGCTTTATCACCGGAGGGACCATTTATGACACCGCTATTAATTGCATGTGCCGTCCTCCCTCCCCCCCCCCCTCTGTGCACACACCGCCCAGCAATCTGCTATCCCCGATCGCCCCTTGTGGGCCCGGCTCCGCGGGGCGGCAGGCCGGTGGCCCTCGGTCCGGGGGTGCCCCCACAGGTGCCACATTTGACCGCTCCTCACGGCCGTGCGCCTGTGCAGTCGGGCACCGCCACACGCGAGCATGCACATGCATACACGGCCGTTCCTCGGCCCCCTTTACTGTCCCGACACCCTTGCGATCCCCCCCCCCCAGGCCCTCCCCCTGCAACGCGCGCATGCCAAGGAAATAGGGGCCTGCCAGGCGCGCGCGCGCCCGCCCCCCACCAGCGCGGCGCCACACAAAGCGCCGAGCCCCGATTGTGGGTAGCAAATGTGACAGCCCCAGATGCCAACGCCCCAAATCGTCCAAGTCACGCCGGACTATGTGTCGGATCACGGGGCCGGAGGTGCTCCTTCGCCATGGCGGCCGCGGCCAGGGGCTTCTGGCTGGCCGGGGCCCGCGCGTGCGACATGCCCTCGATGGGTGTCTCGTATTTTGGTGTGCGTGAGGGGCCTTTTTTCCCCCGCTTCCATGAGCGGCTTGACAACAGGCTGCAGTACACCCGGCTGCGGGCATCGGGCCTGTGTGTGTGTGTGTGTGTGTGTGTGTGTGTGTGTGTGTGTGTGTG
>NW_009243140.1:0-1157 GCF_000388065.1 Fonticula alba | reverse complement strand
GGGTGGGCGAGACCCGGGCAGCAACGCGTGGCCGGGCCCAGCGCCCGCACACCCCCCGACCCCGGAGCCCAGAGGCACACAGCCCCCGGTGGGAGAGTGGCAGGTGAGGGTTCATAGGGCCCCGCAAGCAAGGCAACTCCCGGCCCGGTCCCCTACCATATGCCCCCTGCCCCACTCCTTCCCCCGACTGTCCCAGGTTTCTTGCTGCCCTCTTTCTTCCCGCGTCCCTCTTTCTCCTCAGATCCCCCCGACTGGCACTTTGTCCCTCTCCTTTCCCCTCCCCCCGTTGCTCCGTCCGCTCCTCCTCCCACCCTCCCTCCCTCCCCGACTCACACGCCCCAATCTGCCTTTGCCACTTGCCCAGTGAGCATTACCCCCCGGAATCTCCGACCTTAGGAACAATGGCCCGCTCCCGCCGCGCGAAGCTCGGTACGTGGCCCTGTGCCATCCAGCCTCCTACCTGCCCCCAAGAGACGATACATGTATATGTGTCGGCACCCCCCGCCAGCCGCGAGTGGCAGACAAGGAGGCCGAAAAAAAAAAAAGACACCCGCCCTGTGCACCGACCTAACTTGAAGCCCACGGCATGTGTGTCCCCCTCCCGCAGTCTCCCTGACCAACACCACCAAGCGTGGCCGTGAGCAGAAGGAGAACCTCATTACCGAGATCCAGGAGGCCATCGAGCGCTTCAACAACATCTATCTTTTCTCCGTCGAGCACATGCGCAACACCTTCCTGAAGGACATTCGTGCCGACCTGCCGGATTCGCGCTTCTTCTTCGGCAAGAACCGCGTCATGTCCAAGGCCTTCGGTGTGGCCCTCTCGGACGAGCCGCACCCCGGCCTGGCGGAGATCGGCCGCCGTCTGGTCGGCAATGTTGGTCTCCTGCTGACCAACCGCCCGCACGATGAGATCGTCGAGTGCGTTCCTCCCTGGTGTCGCCATTTCCCACCTGGCGATGTGTAGCGCATTGCGTGAGCGCGCGCACATGCCCGCGCAATTGCGGATCCCCCTGACCCATGCCTGCACATGTGTGCTGCCCCTGTCTCTCGCCCCCCCCCCCCCCCCCCCCCCTGCGCCCCCTGCGCCCGACGCATGCCACGAGACAGGATTCAGCTGCTGCTTGTCGGACATGGATCCTGTGCCTTTTTTCTTCC
>NW_009243139.1:0-1092 GCF_000388065.1 Fonticula alba | reverse complement strand
CCAGCCGCAGGACCTCGCGCGACGATGCCGACTCCCCCCTCTCCAAATTGTCCCAGCCCCCCCTCGGCCTGGGGGGGGGGGGGGGGGGGGGGGGGGGGGGGGGGGGGGGGGGCGCCCCCCCCCCCCCCCCCGAGGGGGGGGGGGGGGGGGGGGGGGGCGGGGGGCGGGGGGGCCCCGGGGGGCCGCCCCCGGGGGGCCCCCCCCCCCCCGCCCAGGGGGGGGGGGGGGGGGGGGGGGGACGGGGACGGGACGACAAACATCTCTCACCCTCCGAGGCTTGAACAGATGTGCCTTACGGGGGAGGGGGGAGGCCGTGAAAATGCGCGCCCCGCTCCTTGCCTTGGGAGTGCACGCAGGTGGGTGAACACGCAGGCAGGCATTCGCGGAGCATGTGGAGTGGATGCGGTGGCCTGGGGGGCCGCTCCGGCACATCTGTGCGAGGCTGTGTCAGGAGCGGCCCCGTGCGCCAGGGGCACAGGCCGCCCCCCCTCCCCCTTCCCCGTCGCCGCGGCACCACACCGTGTTGACCAGCCAGCGAGTGGAGGGAACACACAGGGCATGAGTAATATTCCGCCTCACTATAATAGCCTAGATTTTTCCCGTTCCTGATGCCCTCCCTGAGGATGGCCATGATCGCCGGCATTCGCCCCCCGCCCCCCCCCTCCGCCCCGCCCCCCGACACCAGCCCCCGTCACAAGGACTTGCCCCTTGGTTGGAAGCTGGCAGAAGAGCAGGGAGCGACGAGGGGCGGGGCGCGCGTGCGCGCGCTATCCGGCCATGCCCTCTCTTGCCCCCGGCCAGCATCCTTGCGGATGGGGGGTCGCCCTCCGGGGCTCTGCCCCGCTCCCCCCCCCCCCCCCTCGTTCCCCGTTTCCCGCACTCCCGGACCACCGAGGGCGCAGGGGCCACAGATCTGCCTTTTCCCGGCCCCCAGCCGCCCGGCCCTCCGCCAGCCCCGCCCTCGCGTTGCTGCGCAGGCAACCGAGCATCCATCAACGCTCCGCCTTGGCCTGCGTGCCCCCCCCCCCCCCCTCCCCCCGCCCGGAGCCAAGCAAGGTGCCAATGGCTCCCTTCCCGCCCCCGCCTGCACCC
>NW_009243138.1:0-1159 GCF_000388065.1 Fonticula alba | reverse complement strand
GGGAGCGAGGGGGCGCTCTCGTACAGTCGTCTAGGGTGATGTGGTTGCGCAGGACATTGTGCCACTTCTTGAGGACAATGCGCTCGGGCCGGGTGCCAGTCTGCAGGGCAATCAGCTGCTTGAGCATGCCGACGGTGTCGTTCTTGCTGTTGAGGGGGGGGGGGGGGGCAAAGGGGCCGAGTCAGTATCGTTGGATGTGAAGACCCATATGTCTGCGGGGCAGGGGGAGGGGGGGAGCGAGGCCAGAATACCACCATGTGACGGGGTGGGCGGGAGGGGGGGTTGAGGGACGCACTCGGCCTTGACGCGAATCTTCTTCCCAAGACGGTCGTTGAGGATGATCTCGATCATGGTGCGCGGGCGGCTGTTTGGCTCCGATGCAAGGAGAGGAGAGAGCAAAGGGAGGGGGGAGAGAGGCGAGAGGGGAAGGATGTAATGAACAGGGGTGGATCTAGCCGCACCCAGCCGGCCGCACCCGCGGCGCCAGCTGATCAGAGACGACCCGCCGGCCGGCATGGGGGGGGGGGGGGGGGGGGCAGAGGTGGCCGAGGAGGATGGGTCTCCGCCGCCCAGTCCCCTGCCTCCCGGCGGCGAGAGGCGCATCAGTGCCAACGATCGCGCGCGCCGAGCTATCCGTCGGCATCTGTCAGAAATGGTTGTGCAAAACTCCCCCGCCCCTGGCCGAGGGGGGCGGGGATGATCCGCTCCGTCGGGCCCGTGATGCGGCGGCTGGCTTCCCGGTGGCGGGGCCGAAGCCGGGCCGGGGGGGGGGGGGGGCTGGGCAGGCGGATGCCGGCGAGCGAGCGAGGGGCCCGCGGCACGCCGGCCAGCCAGCGACCCCGGGAAAGGGGCAGGCAGGCCCGAGATATGGCCGGCGGCGTCGGCCGGCCCCGGGAGCCCCTCCCTGCCTGCTCGGGGCCGCCGCATCGGCTGGCTTTCCCTGCAAATACGGGGCGGGGGGGCCGGCGGCGCACGAACAGGGTGCCCCTGGATGCGGGCGTGGGTGGGGGAGATATCCGGGGTGCGGGCGCGCGCGTGCACGCGTGAAGACAAGCGGGGGGGGGGGGGGGGGGGGGCCCGCCGGGGGGCGGGGGGGCGGGGGGGGGGGGGGGGGGGGGGCCACGGACCGGGCCGGAGAGCTGGCACCAGCGCCCCGGAA
>NW_009243137.1:0-1125 GCF_000388065.1 Fonticula alba | reverse complement strand
GCCTGTCTCCTGCCCTCGCGCCCTTGACCGACTTCCCTGCCCATCCGGCCCCGCTCCCTGCCCGCCCTCCTGCCCTGCCCTGGCTGCCTGACCACCATGCGCCCCGCCGGGTGGCTCTCTTCCGTGGGAGGCTGGCTGGCCGCCGGGCGGGCATCGCCGGCTGCCCGGGGCTCCGTCGCCTCCGGCCGCCGAGCCGTCGCCTCGTTGGCGGCCGGCGCCGGCCACACGCACCTGACTGCGCCTCAAGCCCCCACGGCCGGGGGCCGGGCCGAGGTCCTGCCCGCCGGGCCGGGGGCCGATCTCCGGCACATAGGGCGCCCGACGGACCGGGGGCTCTTTGCCAGGGAGCTGGCGGCCCTGCTGCCGGCCGACCTTCCCCAGCGAGAGATTGCGGCCCGTCTCGCGGCCCCCGGCGAGTGGCCGGCCGCCGCGGGGCCCGACCCCCGGGCCATCGGCCAGCCGGACACCCTGGCGCTGTTGGCCTGGGCCGATGCCCCGGCCCGGGCCAGTGCCCCGGACCAGTGGCGCACCGCTCGGCAGGAGGGCCTGGTGGATCTGCGCGGGGACCCGGCCCTGCTGGATGGCAGCCCGGTCCTCCGGTCCCCCGGGGCCCTGCAGGCCAGCCCCTCTTGGGACCGGCCGCTGTCGGCGGCCGGGCATGAGCGCCTCCTCCGGTGCGTGCCACTGGCCGCGGGCACATGCGCCCCCCTCGGCCTCGCGGGGGCCTGTGTTCTTTTTTTTCTTTTTTCTTTCTGCGACGGCGGGCCCCCCCCCCCGCCGCCGGCCGGCCCCTTTCCTCCGTTCTTGGCCCGGTGAATCCCCGCCAACCTCCCGCGCATGGGCCCACTCACGGACATACCCCCCCCCCCCCTCCATGCTCCCCTCGCTGGCTGCCTCGCCACATGCCCCGGCCCGGGCCCGGGCGGGACCCCGCAGCGCCCTCGAAGAGTGCTGCCTGCACGAGGTGCCCATGGCCTACATCGTGGGGGTGCAGTTCTTCTGGTACTGGCCCTTCGCCGTCAATCGGGCCACGCTCATCCCCCGGCCGGACAGCGAACTGGTATGTGTGGCCGGCCCCTTGGAGCCCGTCGACAATGCGGCTCACTCGCTCACCCCCCCCCCCCC
>NW_009243136.1:0-1108 GCF_000388065.1 Fonticula alba | reverse complement strand
CGGGGCGCCCGTGTGCCGGCGCGAGAGGACGCCAGTCGCATGCCCGGGGGGGGGGGGGGACGGCCGAGCGGGCCGCAGCGTGCGACGGGCCACTTCACCTTTTCCGGGGCGATATTTTTCCCGGGCATGGGCGCGGCCCGGGCCGAGAGGGCCGGGATCGCTGCCCACCGCTCACGGACCGCGCCCCGGCCCGAGGATCTCCCCCGGGTCCTCGCCCCTTCCTCCCCCAGGAGGGAGGGGCTGAAGGGGCGAGGCAAGGGCAGCCGTTTGCCGCCCCTGCTGTTCCCGCGCCCCGGCCCAGGCGGGGGGGGGGCGGGCGGGGCCACGGAGTGGGCCCGGTGACGGGGGTGAGCGAGCGCGCACCCAGGCCAGGGGCCAGAAGCCCTGTGCCCCGCCCGCCCGCCCGCCCGCCCGCACCCCGGTTCTCAGCGAGGCCTGGGCAGCAGCGGCCGGGGGCTGGCCCGTCCGCTGGCGGCTGGGATCTTGTGCGTGAGCGCCCAACAGCGGGCGCATGTCGTTGTGCGGCGCGAGACCGAGACCGCGACCGCGGGAGGGGTGTGGGGCTGGTCAACCTGGCAGGGTCCCCGTGCTCTGGGCCCCGGTGAACGCCCGGCGCCGCCCCTGGGGGGGGGGGGGGGGGAGGGGAGGCCCGGGGAGGGGCCCCCGCGCCCGGGCCCCCCCCCCCCCCGCCCAGAGCCCACCAGCGCCCCCCCCCCCCCCCCCCCCCCCCCTCTGCCCCCCTTTCCCGCCCCGGCCCCCCCCCCCCCCCCGCCCTCTTCCCTTCATTCCCCGCAAGCGATGGACCACTTGCCGCGAGGCAGCACCTCCGCCGCCGATGGCGGCAGCTCCGACCCGCCAAGGTATGCCCTCCCCTCGCTCCCCCGGCCCCACACTCACGCCGGTCCCATGGTCCCCCTTCCCCGTCTTACCCCCCAGCCCCACCCCGCACTCCTCCACTCTGGCATCGCCACCCAGCTCCATGGCGCCGATCAAGATCTCCATCCGGAAGCTGGACTCCTCTTCCTTCGATGTGACCCTGCCAGCCAACGTACGCGCGCTCTGCCCCCGCTCCCCCGGTCCCCCCCCCTCGCCGCCGGCTGTTCCGCCC
>NW_009243135.1:0-1164 GCF_000388065.1 Fonticula alba | reverse complement strand
GGGGGCCGGTCGGGGCGAGTGATCTCCGGCGTTCAAGGGGCAGGCGCGCCGGGGGGGGGGGGGGGGGGGGCGAGGGGCGGCGGGTGCTCTCACAGGTTCGCTCGTTGACCGGGAGCCCACCGGGGAACGGAGGGCGGCGGGGGCTTGGCACGAGCCAGGGCCGCGCCGGGTGCGGGGATTCTCCGTCATCGGGGCCGCTCTGTGACGGAGGCCCGGCCGCGAGGTGCCGGGGTGCTCTCCTCTGGCCGGCCGGAAGCAGGCTGACCGGGGCAGGGGAGCGGCGGAGCGCCCCCGGCCCCCCCCCGGGATTCTTCGCCCCAGGTGCGGGCTTCGCTTTGAGCGCGGTTGCCGCGCGGCAGCTGGCAGCGCTGGCGCCCCAAAGATCCGCGCCGAACGTCACCCGGTTGTCCCCCCTGCCGCCGCCGGTGGGTGGGGGAAGGGCGGGGGGGGGGGGGCGACGGGGAGGCGGCGCGCCCTCCCTGTCCCCGGCCTCTCGCGCACGGCCCCTGGTCGCCCCGGGGCTCGGGCCTCTCGCCGTCTCGCTTGCTCTCGGTCTCTCGCGCACGTCCGGAGCGCGATGTTTGTTTTCCCCATGCCCCGGCCGGGGCGGTGTGTCCCGGTCCGGCCGCCCGACGGCCGTTGTTGTGTTTTCCGCTCCTCGCGCCCCCGTCCCCCCCTCCCCACCAGGGCGCGCAAGTTGGGGGTGGCCAAGGGCCCGGGCCGGGTCACGCCGGCCGAGGCGCCCCCCCCCCCCCCCGGCGGGGGATTTGTTTTCTTTTCCCTGCCCGGCTCTCGGGCTCTCTCTCTCTCTCTCTCCCCCTGCGAGGCCCTCCTCCGGCACGCCTGGCCCCCCTACCACGGGTGTAAGGGCGGGGGAGGCCCTCTTTCCTCGGGGGCAGCGCGAGTTCCCAACCGATTCGGCCCCGGGGCGGGGCCACGCAACATGGCCGGGCCGGTCCGTGCCAGGGAGCCGGGCCGCGGCGCGCGGCCTCCCCTGCCGCCCCCCCCCCCCGAGCGAACGGCCAGGGGAGGCGGCGGGAGGGGCTGCGCGGCGGCGGGGGTTGCATATTCCGACATTCCGACTCCGGGCGGGTCGCCCCTGTCCGGGGAGGTCTGGGCTCGGCTTTCTCTCGGGGTCCTGCGGGCCAGGGGGGGGGGGGGGGG
>NW_009243134.1:0-1190 GCF_000388065.1 Fonticula alba | reverse complement strand
GGGGCCCGGCGGAGCCCCGCCCCGGCCCTTCCTCCCGGGCCGCTCGGGCTCTCGGGGAATGGCCTGCGAGAGCCCCCGGGGAGGCAGGGGGCAGCCCGCCTGGCCAGACTGGTATGCGGCAGCCCCTGCTACCTCACTTCGTGCCTCGGCGGGGGGAGAGGGGGCACCAGGGACCCGCGGGAGCTGGACATCCCCCTACGGGCGGGCGGGCGGGCGAAGGGGAAAGGCGTGGCCGAGGAGGCGGGGGGTGTCCGCTTGGAAGGGCTGAGGCACGAGCGCGCATGCGGCCAACGTTGTGACTGCGCGCTTAACCCACGGATGGGGCGTTCTCCCCGCCCCTCGGCGGACCCCCCCGTCCATCCTTACACGTCATGCGTGTTGTATCCGGCGGGGAGTGTCCTCGTGAATGGCTTTCCCTCCCGGGCGCGCCTCGGCCCTGGGCGAGGCTGTGAGCCGGTGTGTCTGAGTGTGAATGTGCCGGCTGTGTGCCGGTGCCGGCGTGGGGGGGGGGGCGCGACTGGGGACTGGTCGACATACAAACCGGGGAAGGGCCGAATCCTGTGCGTACGTCTCGCCGCCCCCCCCCCCCCCGGCCCCGGGTCCCCCCCGCGGAGTGTGGCAGTGTTTGCTGGGCCCGGGCGAACCCGTGGTACCAGGTCGGGTACAGGCCTGGCACCAGCTCCAGCCGGCTTGGTTGGGATATCACTGAGACTCGGAGGCAAACTGCGGCTGAGGCCAGAGCAGGGCGCAGGTCAAGGCCCGTGCGGCTGGCCGCTCCCACGCCCGGGGGGGGGGGGGGCGCATCGGACTTGGAGCCGGGCCGCGGGTGGCCGCTCGCGCCCCCTCCGTCGCCTGCCTGGCTGGAGAAAATAACCGGACCCCGAGAAAACGAAAATTCCATCGGCCCTGGGAAAGGGACTCCCCTCCCGAACCACGCCCGGCTGCCCTCGCGCTGGTGTGCCCGGCCCAGCGAGGGGAATGCGTCGAGAGGAGAAAGCCCGCCGGCTGGTGGGCCTGCACCAAGACAGGCTCCTGGACCCGGAAGAACGGGCCGCCCCGAGCGGCGCGTGCTCTCTCGCTCTCTCTCTCTCTCTCTCCCGGGGCTCCGGGGGCCGACACGCGCACTACTCGAAGCAGGCGGGCGCCATCGCCGGGGGGGGGGGGGGGGGGGGGGGGGGGGGGGCCCCCCC
>NW_009243133.1:0-1186 GCF_000388065.1 Fonticula alba | reverse complement strand
GGGGGGATGGGCGAGCCGCCGGGGCTGTGGGCCATGCGCTGGCCCGGGGAGCGGGGGGAGGGGGGGCGGGGGAGCAAGCCCGGGCGCTGGTGGCGCGGCGTGGCCACGGGCGCCGGCCGGTCCCCCCCCCCCGGCCAGGAGCGACGTCGGCCGCCGAGGGCACATGGCTTTTATCACCGTGTCCGTTCGCACCTGGGCGGCTGTGCTGGGACTGACGCATTTGGCGCGAATGCGCGTCGGCCGGCCGGCCGGCCGGCCGGACGACACACCTGCAGCTACGAGATCCTGGATGTGGACCCCCGCGTGGCGGCGCGGAATGCCCGGTGGCGGCGCACCGGCGAGATCCTGCCCTTCAGCTCGAAGTACTCGGCCGAGCTGACGCCCACCCAGAGCAGCCCGCTGGGCGGCCGCAAGGACCGGGTGAGCATGCGATGGGCCAGCCGCCGGGGCAGCGACAGCTCCTCCTACAAGACGCCGTTCTCCTCGTCCGGGGCGTCGTACGCGTCGAGCCGGCGCGGGTCGGTGTCCGGCGGCAAGGGGCCCAGCGGCATGGCCGGCGGCCCGGGGGCCGGGGGCCCGATGGCCGCCGGCGGCACGGCCGACATCCCCTGGATCTCGGCCGACGACCCGCCGACGAATGAGTACTTCCTCGGGGGCGAGGGGCCGGCCGAGTTCGAGCCCGGGGCGTCGCTCGGCCCGGGCGAGGCGGCCCCCATGGAGGCCGGCCGGCCCGGCAGCATCCTGGTGGGGGTCAGCCAGGCCACGCTCGCGGCCGGGCCCGGCTCGCAGCCGGCCGCCCCGGCGACATCACGGCTCCCGCCCCGTACCATGGGCCAGCGGCTGCGGGTCCTGTTCGGGTGGGTGGCCGGGGCGGTGGGGGCCCGGTCGGGCGCGGCCGTGGCCGGGCCACCGCACGAGGAGCTCGACCGCCCGGCCGCCGGGCGCATCCTGCTCAATCAAGACCCGCTGGGCATCTTCCCGGCCGAGGCGGAGCTCCTGCTCGAGGACCTGGGCGGGCCGGCGGTCTTTGTCAGCCCCTCGCGAGACTACCTGGTACGAAGGGCGGCGAGGGGACCCCCGGCCGCCGTGGGCCGATGGGCTGCTGTGCCACTTTGCCGTGTCCCTGGGGGCGGGCTTTGGTCGGGGGCTGGCTCGGTGCCTGGCCTTCTGGTGTGTGGGGGGCGGG
>NW_009243132.1:0-1259 GCF_000388065.1 Fonticula alba | reverse complement strand
GTGGGGGCGACGCCCTCCACGCGCAGCCGGAAGACGCCCCCGACGAGCGGAGGACGCGCTCGCCGCGGCCAGCCGGCGGCCCTCCCCGGGCGGGAGCGCATTCCCACGGACGCGGCGCATGTCACGCCTGGCGGTATCACGCGCCATCGCGCGCTCCCGAGGGTCAGCTCCATGGGCCATCTCTCTCGCTCGACCCTGGAGCACCCTGGCTGGTCGGGGCGCTCGCGAGCGCCCGGGGCCGTGCCGCCCGGGGGCGGGGGGGGGAGGGGAGACGGAGCGGGCCGGGCGCGCTCCTTCCCACGGTGGCTTCTGTGGCCGCGTCTCGGCCGGCGCCCTGCACGGTGGGGGTGCGCTCCGCCGGTCGCGAGGCGCTATTGGTTCCCCTCCCGCTGGCCGGGCGGCGGTGTGTGTGTGTGTGTGTGTGTGTGTGTGTGTGTGCGTGCAGCGCGGGTGTGGGGTCCTGGACTCTATCGCAAGGGGCGAGGAGGGAGGGGCAGAGGGGGCGCTCCGAACCCCGCAGCTCGGGGTGCCCCGAGTGGTCCCCGGTCGATTGGCGGTGTGGTGTGCCGGCCGGGCGTCGGCGTCTCCCGATGGCGCCGGGAGCCGGGGCGACGTCGGTCCCGGCCGCTGCCGCCCCGGGGGGGGGGGGGGGGGGGTCTTCACGCCTAAAAGTGCTCTCGGTGATGCGTGTGAGCCTTAAAGCGCGGCGCGTGCACGCCGGCGCGTGTGCGCACGGGCTGCCCCGCCCCCTCCCTGCTCTGCCGGTCCACACGGCGCGCTGGCGTGCGGTGCGTCATCGGCTGGCCGACCGGCGGGGCCGGGCCCCGGCCCAAAAGGAAGGCGACGGCCGGGCGCGGGCAGCCGGGCCGAGAACCCAACCGGGCCCGGCCGGCGGGCCAAGTCGCGGGGCCGCACCGCCCCCCCCCCCCGGGCCGCTGCCGGGGTGTCGGCGACCGACCGGCGCGCATATGGGGCGGTGGTGGTGGCGACGGTAGCGGGGGGCGGAATGCGCGTGTGCGTGGGGGGGCGCCTCCTCGGGGGGAGGGAGGGGGGGGGGGGCATTCCCCCGGGGGCGCCCTCTTTCTCCCTGTCTCTCTTTCCCTCGGCGGGTGTGCGAGCAGCTGCTGCAGCGGCAGCAGAGCAGTAGCAGCAGGCCACAGCACGATCGTCATCGTTTTTCCTGGCTGCCAGGCCCGGTGACGTTATCGATCTCCGGCGCACGGGCTCCGGGCAACCGTTTCGTCGATGCGCGCGGCGCC
>NW_009243131.1:0-1262 GCF_000388065.1 Fonticula alba | reverse complement strand
CCCCCCCCAGGGGCCTCCTCCGGCCATTGATCCACTCGCGTGTGTCTGGCACGGCCGGCCGCGATCGGGCGGCCGCGCACATCCTCCGGCAATTCCCCGGGGCCCTGGTCGACCGGCACACGGCGGCCTTCTGCGCGGCCCTGCGCCCGGGGGGGCCCGGCAGCCCGCCGGACGAGGCCACCCTCGGCGCCCGGTCCACGGTCACCAGCGGCATCGGGCGCATCGCTCAGGAAGACCCGCTGACCGATCGCCACACATGCGCCGAGGTGGGCGCGCAGCCCACCTTCACCGGGTGGCACATCCGCCAGGACTCCCTGTGGGCCGAGGCGCCGGTGCCGCACGGCCGCCGGACCTTCCGCAACCTGCTGGTCGACACGCCGGCCGTGGCCCGGTGCCCCGGCGGCGATGGGTATTGCCGGGTGCCGGGCCCCCCCGGGCGCCAGCTCCTCCTGGCCGCGCACTACGACACCAAGTGGTTTGCGCCCGACCCGGCGGCCGGGGGCGAGGCATTTGTCGGGGCGTCGGACTCCGCGGCCTCGGTGGCGGCGCTGCTCCATGCGGCGCGGCTGCTGGCGCGGCTGCTGGCCGGCTTGCCGGAGTCCGCCACCGGGCCGGCCCCCCATGCGGACCCGCCCTCCCTGGGAGTGCGCTTTGTCTTCTTCGACGGGGAGGAGGCCTTCGCCGAGTGGTCGGCCACCGACTCGCTGTATGGGGCCCGGCATCTGGCCAACTCGTTGTCCATCCTGCCGCCGGCCGACCGGCGTCCGGCCACCTGCCTCCCGCGGCAGGTGGCCGCCGCCGCCGCCAATGCCGCCAATGCCGCCAATGCCCCAGGTAGCATGATTGAGGCCTCGACCTGGGCCACTCTCGGCCGGTATGTGTATTGCGCGCGGCCCGGTGACCGGCAGCCGCCCGGGCGCCTGGCCGATGTGGATGCTCTCGTGCTGTTGGACTTGCTCGGGACCCGGCTGTCCGCCTTGCCGGCCGACAGCCCAGCACGCATCTACAATTCCCAGCCCAGCGGATCGGCATACTTCGAGCTTCTGGCCCTGCTGGAGGAGCGGTATCGCCGCCCGTCCGAGGGGGGCCCCCTCGCGCACAACCCTCAGCGCCGGGCGCGGCCCTTTTTCGCGGACCCAGCTCCGCGCCGGTGGCCCGGGCCGTACTCCATCCAGGTGCGCCATCCCCGGGTGGCCTCTTTCTTTTCCTTCCGTGCCCTTTCCACGTGCTTCTTCCTCGCTCCTCCCTCTCCCCCGCCCCCC
>NW_009243130.1:0-1206 GCF_000388065.1 Fonticula alba | reverse complement strand
GGGGGGGGGAGGGACAGGCGCGGTTAGTACACACGGCGACCGGTCAGGAAGCGGGGAGCGAGGCAGATGCGTACGGTAACGTTGCGGATCGAGATCATGTTGACTGCGAGAGGAGGAGGTGGGACAAAAGAGAAGGGAAGAGGCAGAAGCGACAGGCAGAGAGCGATGGAGTGGGCAAGGTGGCACACCCTGCCAGCAGAACCGCCCTTGTTGTATGTTCAGAGAAGAGGCGAATCGGCCGTGAAAGCGAGATCGTGTCCACCGGCGAGGGGAAGGCAGCCGATACGCGCGCGATCCCTCGCGCCCCCCCCCGCCCTCCGCCTATGGTACTTCCTTTGCCCCGCGGCCTGTGCATCGTCACCCCACCATGTCCAAAGGAACTCCCTCAACCGGGTGTCTGGCCAGACACGCTTCCCCGACCTGGATGCCTTTTCAGAGGTCGCCGGAAGAACCTTTTCCAGTCGGGCAACGGCCGTCGACACGGCCCTCACCGCGGCCGTCGCGGCTAAGAAGGCCGCGAATTTGGTCAAGAAGGAGCGCCAGCAGCTTTTGGAATCCCGGAAACTGGAATCAGTACGTGGACTCCTGTCTCTGCACCCCGCCCCTGTCCTCCTGTTCTTGCTCGGCACTTCCTCCGTCAACAGCCGACTTACTTTGGATGATGATCATGCCTGGGCAGGCTCTTCGCGCACGGCTGGCCGACAAGCTTCAGACCTTGAATGCTTTGCGCTCCAAACGCCAGGTAATCGCCCTCCTCACGGACTGGCCACAACTTCTTTCCCCTCCCCCTCTCCATTTCGCTCGCCACGCATCCTCGCCGTTACTTACCCCGAGAGGCAAAATGTCGACTGGTGTGCAGTCCCTCCTTCAGACCCAGGCGACACTGCGAAGCCTAGCACGGCTAGCCACCCCCTCGGGCGATGGCGGCGCCCAGGTGGTCTCGTCGGAATGGGAGCCGGTCCAGCGGCGGCCGGCCCATCCGCTCCGCGCACGGGCCATGGTCAATCGAGCCCGAGCCGTGGCACAGAAGAAGCCTTGAGGCTGTCTTTGGCGGCTTCCGAAGTGGGAGAGCCGAGGACGAAAAGAATGAAAAGCAACAAAAGACCGCAAAGAAGTCGGCCCAGATGCCTCGGGTGGATGACCTCCCCCCCCCCCCCCCCCCCCCCCCCCCCCCCCTTCGCCGCCATCGCCACCACCTCCATCCAG
>NW_009243129.1:0-1251 GCF_000388065.1 Fonticula alba | reverse complement strand
CCCCCCCCCCCTCCCTCTTCTCACGCTCTCTCTCTCTCTCTCTCTCTCTCCCGCAGGCCAAGCGCGATGAGCTCCTCGAGATCGAGGCCCAGATGCAGAAGCGCTGGGAGGAGCGGCGCACCTTCGAGCAGGATGCCCCGGCCAACGCGGAGGACCTGCCCAAGGACCAGAAGTTCATGGTCTCCTTCCCGTACCCGTACATGAATGGTCGCCTGCACCTGGGCCATGCGTTCTCCTTCTCCAAGGCCGACTTCTCGGTGGCCTACCAGCGCATGATGGGCAAGGTTTGTGTCTTCCCCTTCGGCTTCCACTGCACCGGCATGCCCATCAAGGTGTCGGCCGATCGCCTGAAGAACGAGATCGCCACCTACGGCAACCCCCCGGTTTTCCCCGGGGCCGACGAGCCCGGCCAGGAGGCCGCCGCCGGCGACAAGAAGCAGCACTCCAAGGTTGCGGCCAAGACCGGTGGCGAGAAGTTCGTCTGGAACATCCTCGCCAGCATGGGCATCCCCGAGGAGGAGCTCCCCCTCTTCCAGGACACCGATCACTGGCTCAAGTACTTCCCGCCTCACTGCATCGTGCGTGTGCTCCTGCCCCTTTGTGGTCGGCTGCCTGCTCCGTGTCTCCCCGCTCTAACCCCCCCCCCCCCCGCCTCCCCCCCCTCCCTGCAGAACGACCTCAAGAGCTTCGGTGCTCACATCGACTGGCGCCGGTCCTTCATCACCACCGACGTCAACCCCTACTATGACTCGTTCGTTCGCTGGCAGTTCGCCAAGCTCCGTGAGGGCCAGCGCATTCGCTTCGGCAAGCGCTACACCATCTACTCGCCCCTCGATGGCCAGGCGTGCATGGTGCGCTCGCACGCTCGCTCGCCCCCGCTCGCCCCTCTCTTCCCTTCTCCCTTTGCGCCTCCCGCCCCCCTCTCCTGCCACGCGCGCGCGCGCTCACACACACACACACAGGACCACGACCGTTCCTCGGGCGAGGGCATCGGCCCCCAGGAGTACACCCTGATCAAGATGAAGGCCGTGGCCCCGTTCGTCCCGGCCCTGGCCGAGGCCGCCACCGCCGGTGATGTCTTCCTCGTGGCGGCCACCCTCCGCCCGGAGACCATGTACGGTATCACCAACAGCTGGGTCGGCCCCGAGGTCGAGTACGGCATCTACCGCATGGCCGACGGCTCGATCTTCGTCTGCACCCCGCGCTCCATGCGCAGTACGTCTCTCCCCGTCTCTCCCCCTCCCCCCCCCC
>NW_009243128.1:1062-2395 GCF_000388065.1 Fonticula alba | reverse complement strand
CTATGCCCCTCGCCGGGTCCCGGGGCTCAGTGAGGATGTCACCGCGGGCCCCGGGACGGGGGCGGGAGCGGTAGATCGCCAGAAGTCCCCTCGGTGGGGATAATTAAAGGCCTCGGCACATGTGGAGTGCGCGCCGTCGTCCGGGGAGGGGGCCGCAGACTCGGCCATTGCGCAGCCGTGGTGGACGCCGAACACGCCCCGTCGGGTGTCAAAAAAAAAAGAGCAACCGACCAGGCCAGACCGGGCCGGGCCGGGCCGGGCCAGCCGCCGAACAGACACACACACACACACACATACACAGACACATGCGCATGCACATCATACACGCACAGGCACATGCGCACGCGCGCGCGCGCGCGCGCGATCGGCGCTTCGGTCCTGGCGGCGGAGGATGGCCGGGTCTGATCGGCTCCGCCGGCGCCCCGCCGGCGCCCCGGGCCCCCGGGCGGCCGGGCTAGACGTCGGTCGGCCTCGCGGCAGGGGGGCCGCACCTTCGGGACCCCATGCGCCTCCGAGCTGATAGAGAGAGACTCCACACCCCGGGGCGGCGGGAGGGAGATAAGTGTGGTCGTCCCCCCTGCCGGCCGCCCCCCCCTCTGTCGCCCCTCCAGAGAGGGAGGGAGGGGAACGCGCCGACATCAACTCCCCCGGCGGGCCTCCCGCGCACGGGCGGACGCCCCCGGGGCTGGACGCGCGAAATACATCGTTTTTGACAGCCCCTGGCTCGGTGCGTGTCCTGCCGGCGCCCCGGCGGCGTGGCAGCCGGCGAGCCGACGGATGGCCCGGCTCGGCCGGGATTTTTCCCCTTTTGTTTCCCCCTCCCGCGCACATGCGCCGTGCATGTCCCCACCCACCCTCCAGGCCCGGGAGCCGAGACACGGCCGGGGGGGCGAGCGGGCGCGCGCGTCGGCGGGGCGACACACAACAAAAAGGCTCCAGCCCGATCTCTCGTCCTCCCCCCCCCCCCCCCCCCCCGAGGGCGCTCCGTCGCCCCGTGAGAATGGCCGGGCTCCAATCGGGGCTGGCGCGTGATGTGCCTCAGGCATCCCGTGCCCAGGCGCCGAGGCATGATCCCGGGCTCCCAATCTACCATGGCTCGTGCCGTGGCGCGCGAGCTGTGCGGGTGTGCGGGGACCAGCGCTGAAGGGCGGCAAGGCGGCGGCTCTGCCCTGTTCCGATCGACCCCCTACAACCTGGGCTGCCGCCGGTTCCGGCCGGATCTGTTGCGAGAATGAGCACCGGGGGCCAGCCGGTTGTTGTCGAGGTAGAGAGGGGGGCGGCACAGGCCGGGCCGTGTGTGCCCGGCCAACCTGGGCGCCTGGAGTGCGGGGGG
>NW_009243128.1:0-1052 GCF_000388065.1 Fonticula alba | reverse complement strand
GGAGTGCGCACGTCCATGAGCTCCAACTGCTCGGGGGTGGCGTCGCCAATCGGCACGTCACGGAAGCCGGTCTCCGGGCCGTTGTCATCAACCTGAGGAGCGAGGGGCCGAAGGGAGGAGCGGCCGGGAGCCGCGAGAAGGATGCATGGTGGTCAGTGCTGGCCGCGCAGGCAGAGGGGAGGGCCAGCCGCGGACCAGGCCGGCGTGAGGGGAGGGGGGGGGGGGGGGGGGACGGAGGCAAGGGGGACGTACAAGCACAATTCGGTCCAGCAGGGCCACCGGGGTCCGCTCGAGGACCGTGGCCACCGTGGCGCTGAGCATGGTGGCCGACTCATTGCGGAAGCAGATGATCACCGACACCGAGGGGACGCCCTTGAGATCGGCCTCCGGGTGATCGGCCCAGGCGAAGACCGCGTCATCGCGCGGGCACCCGCGCGGCCGGGTGTCCGGGATCGACCGGACCGGCAGGTGGTAGTACGGGTCCTCTGGCCGGCCGGACATGGAGGGGCAGGGAAGGGGCCAGCGCGAGGGGGCCGAGGGCGGAGAAAGCGGGCCCGTGGAGGGGGGATGTCAGCGTCCCGCGGCAAGAGGCCGGGGAGGGGAGAAAAACCCGGGCCTGGAGGCAAGGTCACCCCCCCCCCCCCTCCCCCCCCAGAGGAGACGCACCAAGGTATTTGGACCACGCGCCGAGTGGGACGCCCGGCTGCAGGGACGGATCGTAGGGCCGGTGAGGCGTCGGCTTCGGCACCAGCCCCTTGCGGTTGACCACCTCGCCCGGGCGCCCGACCACCGGGGGGAGGACATCGGCGTCGCCGGTGGTGCGCGACGGCCCCGACTTCGCCGGTGGCTGTTGCCGCTGCTGGCTCAGATGCGGCGACTCGGCCAGGCCACCGCCCGACATCCCGGGGCCCGGGGCCGATGACCAAAAGAGGAAGCCCATCAGGCCGAGGATCATGATCCCGGCCAGGATGGCCACCCGACTGTAGCGGACGTTGCGTATGAGCCGCATGGCAGGCGAGGCCAGGGGAGGGGGAGGAGGGCGGGGGGGGGGG
>NW_009243127.1:0-1247 GCF_000388065.1 Fonticula alba | reverse complement strand
CCGCCGGGCCGCCGAGTTGGGCACCGGCGCGGGGCAGTTGTCGTGGCCCGGACCCGGCGGGTTTCCCGGGCCGGGCCCGGGGGTAGGTGGGGGAGGGGGGGGGGGAGGCTGCTGCGTGCGCGGCGAGGCGCGGGCGGCGCGGGCGGCGCGGGCGGCGCGGGCGGCGCGGGCGGCCGGCTTGCTCCCTGTCCCGGCCCCTTGCGCCCCCGGCGCCCGAGCCCCTCGGGCAGGGATATTGCCCTCATCTGGCCATCGATCTGCGGGACGACATCTGCCCGGGGCGAGGGGGGGCGGGGCATGGGCACGCTCGTGCCGACGCGCATGCGGGCGCCGCCCCGGGGAGGCCGCCGCCCCCTGTCCCCCCCGGGTTGCGACGGCGCTCGCGTGTGCATCGTGCCCGCCGGCGCAAGAGCCCCGGCGAGTTGGGGGCGGGGGCAAGCCGGGTGGCACAGTGTCCGGACGGTCCTCGCCTTCGCGCTGTTGGGGGGGGGGGGGGGGGGCGCACACGTCTGGACGCCAGTGACCCTGTAACCTCTGCCCGGAGATTAGGCTGGCCCGGCTGCCCCGGCTCAAGTTAAGATCCCAATTATGCGGCGTCATGACCACAGAGCCACTGCCGGACAGAGGCCAAATGCGGCTGTTTGGCGAAGGGCCGCCTCCGCCGCCCTTCGCAGCGGGATATGTGCATCCTGCGTTGTGTTCCCCTGGGGCAGGCGTGTGGCGATGTCCATGCGCCGCAGGGCCTGTGTGCCGGTGTACACGGCAAATTCATGGCCAGAGGCCGACGTCTGCTGAGGTGGGGGGGGGGGAAAGTGCAATCCCTGCCCCTTCGGCTCACGTGTAGTTGCCTAGGCGGCGGGCAGGAGGGCCGGGGTCCGGGGCGCGGGAGAAGCCGGCGGGGTTCTCGCCGCGGGCGCCCCCCCCCCCCCTCCCCGTGCGAGCGGCCGGCGCACCCGGGGCCGGGGGGGCTCTCCCGGGCGGCCGCTTGTGTGTCGCTCCGGGCGCGCCGGGGCGTCATCCGCGCCGGGCCGGCCGCCGCGGCCCGAGCGGACCGCCGGCAGCCTCGGGCGACCCTTGGCCCGGCGCAGGTCGGAGGGGCCGGGCTTCCGGAAGCCCGGCCGCGCTGGCCCCCATCGGAGGTCCCGCGGTGGCTCTTGTGAGGGGGCGCTTTCCCGGGCCGGGCGGGGGAGGTTTGCCGGCGCCGGCGGCCGGGCGGAGGAAGCGGTCAGATGAGGCGGGGGCGGGGG
>NW_009243126.1:0-1327 GCF_000388065.1 Fonticula alba | reverse complement strand
AGG
This sequence comes from Fonticula alba, assembly GCF_000388065.1. NCBI lineage: Eukaryota > Rotosphaerida > Fonticulaceae > Fonticula > Fonticula alba. The sequence continues at coordinate 1,324 of NW_009243126.1, read as the reverse complement.
ACCAGCAGCGCCACCAGCAGCAGCAGCAGCATCAGCAGGCCCAGGCCGATGCCCAGGCCGAGGGCCAGCCCGCGCGAGGAGGGCCCGGCCGAGCGCAGGCAGTCCTCCTTGGCGGGCCCGGTGCACTCGGTGCAGCCGGCCTGGCAGGCGGCGCAGGCGGCCGGCGAGGCGGCCCAATCGGCGAAGGTCCCCGCCGGGCAGGCCCGAGTGCATGTGGCCTCGGCCAGCAGGAGGAAGGAGGCATCGCACTGGCTGCAGGCCGGGATGGCCGGGCAGGTGAGCGACCCGTCGGCCGCGACGCTGCAGCCGGGCTGGCTGGCGGTGGCATCGCACTGGGCGCAGTTGGCCGGGCAGGCGAGGCACGCCCGGGCCGGGGCCAGGATGGCAGCCGTGCCGGCCGGGCACGACCCGGCGCACGACCCGGCCCCCGGCAGCAGCAGCAGGCCATCCAGGCAGCTGGTGCAGTGGTCGCCCCGGCCGGCGCACGTGTCACAGGGCGCGGCACAGGGCTGGCAGATGGCCGACTCCGCCGGGGCGAAGGTCCCCAGGGGGCAGGCCTCGAGGCACTGGTGCCCGGCGAGCAGGCCCCCCGGCAGGCAGGTCAGGCAGTCGGCCTGGCAGGTGCCGCCCGGGTGGCCGGGCGCCGCCTGGCAGGTGGCACACCCCCCGGGGCAGGCCGCGCACTGGCCCGCGGCGAGGCAGGCAAAGAAGCCCCCCGGGCAGAGGGGGACACAGGTGCCCTGGTGGAGGAGGCTGCCCGGCGGGCAGGCCGAGCACTGGCCGCTGCCGGGCCCGGAGCACTGCAGGCAGGAGGCATCGCAGGGGGCGCACTCGTGGCCGGACTGGTCGGCCGGCTGGTGGTAGTGTGCCTGCGGGCACTCGGCCAGGCATGCGCCCTGCAGGAAGAGCCGGTCCCCCGGGCAGGTGGCGCAGTCGGACGTCGACGGCCCGTCGCAGGTGGCACAGGTGGGGGCACACGGCTGGCAGGCCCCGGCGCTGGCGAAGGACCCCTCCGGGCAGGAGGCCTGGCAGGTGCCATTGGCCAGCACATGCGCGGGGTCGAGGCAGGCCGCGCACTGCCCGGGCCCGGGCCCGAAGCACGCCGCGCACGAGGCGTGGCAGGTGATGCACAGCCCGCCCTGGGCCGAGGTGTCCCCGGGGCAGGAGTCCACGCAGTCCGGGCTGGCCAGCAGCCAGCCGCGCTCGCACTGGCCGCAGGTGTCCGCCTGCTCCGGGCAGCTGGCGCAGTGCGCCCCGCAGGGGGCGCACCCGGCCGCCGAGGTGTGGTGCCCGGCCGGGCAGGCCGGCACGCAGCGCGTGGGCG
>NW_009243125.1:0-1265 GCF_000388065.1 Fonticula alba | reverse complement strand
GCGGCATGGAAAGGGCAGGGGTGTCACGCACTTGCGACCAGTCGGCCAGCGCGCGCTCGGCGATCTTGGCCCAGATGTCCGTCCGGTCGAGGGCCTCGGCCTGCTCCATGGCCAGCTCCAGGCGGCCGGCCTTCATGGCCAGGTCGAACTTCAGATCGCGGTCGGTGGCCAGGGCCAGCGCGGCGTCGATGTCCCCGCGGGTGGAGGCAAAGCGTGCCAGCTCATTGTGCAGGGACTTCGGCACGAAGGGCAACAGACGCTCGGCCAGGACCCGATCATCGCGGGCCACGGCCGACTGGTAGGCCAGCAGCGACAGCGGCAGGGGCCGGGTCTCCAGCGCGCAGTCCCGATCCGCCAGGACCAGGCGGCCGCCAGCCACCTTCGGCAGGTAGCCCAGCAGGTAGCGCGGCTGCTCCAGAGTGGCCAGCACATGGCGGAAGGACCCATTGGCCGTGGCATAGGCCAGGGTCGACGACCCGCCGGACCCCCGGCGGGTGGTGTACACAAAGCAATTCTCCACCCAGCAGCCGGTCAGCAGGGAGTCCGACAGCTCGGCCGTCACATTGAAGACCCCCTCGACGCCGCCCTGCTCGTCCAGCAGCTCGCCGGTGGCCGACGCGGCGGCCAGCGCCGACCGAGCCATGCCGGCATCGTAGCTCAGCAGGAAGATGCTGTCATCCGAGCAGATGGCCACATGGTCGCCGGCCTGGTTCCAGATGATGGTGTGCGCCGAGACATCGATGCGCCGGGTCAGCAGGCCGAACTCCCAGTCGAAGAAGCACACGAAGGAGGACGAGCAAACGGCCAGGCAGGCCCCGCCGAAGATGGCGTCCGCCGGGAAGTTGGTCTGGATCGTGCGGGTCTCCTTCATCTGGTGGAAGATCTGCACCCGGTGGCCGCTGTGGCGGACCGCATGGTAGTTCGGCTGGTGCGACCAGACAAAGTCCAGCGCCTGGCCGAAGTGCATCTGGCGCCAGGCCAGCGCCGAGTAGAGGATATACTCATCATCGCCGACCACGGCCACGAACCGGCCATTGGGGCTGTGCGACAGCGACTGCGGGAAGAGCCCGGACTCGCCGAGCTCCTTGGTGGGGGCCACCACGCGGGTCGGCTCGCAGGCGAACCCATCCACCATGGCCTGGCCCGGGCGGCTGAAGCTCTCCGCCGGCAGGGTGCCCAGGTTGAGGGTCTGCACCTCGTTATTCCGGCACCAGACCACCTTGCCCTGGTGGTCCATCGAGATGAGGGGCTCCTCGCGGCCGAGC
>NW_009243124.1:0-1278 GCF_000388065.1 Fonticula alba | reverse complement strand
ACCGTGAGCTGCGTGCAGCCCCTGATAGGAGGCTGGGAGAGAGAGAGAGAGAGGGATAGATGCTGGGCGCACACACACGCGCGCGCGCGCGCGCGAGACAGATGCAGCAGCACCCGGCGAGGGGGCAGGAGGTGGGCAAGATACCTGGGTGTTTGGGGTCGGCGGTTGGCTCGGGGACAATGTAAGCGCTGTGCGTACGGGAACAAGAGACGGAGGGGGGGGGGGGGGAGGGGACGCGGAGTTAGGCCGGGGAGGCGGTTTAAAGCGTTGCCAGTTGCCACTTCCAGGCTCATGGCGCACCCTGTGGACAAGTGCCCCGGAGGGCTGAAGGGAGGGAGGCCGGGCGGGGGGCGTCTGCCTGTTTCACAGGATGTCCCATCGGGGTGGCTGCCGTGGGTGTAAGAGGGACCTGGACGCGTGGTATCGCTGGGCCCGGGGTGCATGTTCAAACTGATCTCACTACCTGGAAACGAGGGGGAAGAGCACGGAGCGGGGGCCATCCAAGCCGGCGAAGGCCAGCACGCCGTTCCCCATACATGATTCCTCTTCCACGGGCCCCGGGGGGAAGGGGCCGCGACCGAACCCCGGGGCCCTGCCGCCTTGCAGACGAGGAGCCATGTTGCCTCGGGGGGCCCCGGGTGCCGGGCCTCTCGTGGGGCGCGGGGGGGGGGGGGGGGGGGGGAGAACATGGTGACTGGCGTCCGTGCGTGAAGCGAGCAGGCGCATGTAGAAGCATGCGCGCGAGCACAGATGCGCAATTGTGCCGACACAATTGTTTACTCGCATGCTTGCCCAGTGGCTGGCACATCGGAGCACGGGTCAATGCGGCAACATGCGTGCGCCCCCTGCGTGCCACTGTTTGCCCTGCTGGCCCACGGTTCGAGGAGGGCGCGAGGAGGGGGGGGGGGGGGGGAAGCCAGCCCCTGCATGTTGCCGATCAGCGTTTCAATCGGCATGCCGGCCAATGAGGCTTGGTGCTCAAGGTCCTGGATGGCGGCAAACTCCTCCTGGAGCTGTTCCACCAGGTCATCGCATTCACCGCGCAAGTCGGCATTGGAATCGGCCAGTGCGGTGTACACAGCGGCCTGCTTCTTGCGTGAGCTGTGTGATGGGAACGGCGGATAGAAGGGGGAGGAGAGAGAGAGGGGGGGGGGAGAAGAGGATAAATGGAGTGTCAATGGTCTGTGAGACTATGTGGTTCGCCAGGGCATTTTGTGATCCTCGACGCCGCCCTGGGGGGGGAGGGGGGGGGGGGGGGGGGTGCAGGGCATCTGTGCT
>NW_009243123.1:0-1328 GCF_000388065.1 Fonticula alba | reverse complement strand
GGGGGGACCGGGGGCGGCGTTTTGTCCCCTCGCTCCCCGGCCGAAGGCCATGTCAGCCGCCTGGCCGTGGGCTTCCTCCCCCCTGTCGGGGAGGGCCCCGGGGAAGAGCCCGGCGCACGGGCCAGCCTGCTGGCGAGATCCGCGGCCGGGGAGAGGCGGCCGGCGAGGGCAAGGCCGAGGGAGGAGGACCGCCGGCCAAATGACACGGACGCCCCCGGACCCGAGCACAATGCGAGGCGAGGGAGCCAGGGACCTGGGATCTCTGATCGCGCCGCAATCGGCCGCCGCCCCCCCCCCCTCCCCCGGAGATTGGGGCGCCATCTCCCCTACCCCGGCATAGGGGGAGGCGTATGTGCCCCCCCGACAACGCCCCCCCCCCCCCCCCGGCCTCTCGTCAGCCCGGCCTCGGGCGAGACAAGCCGCGGCGGATGGCGCACGCACCCGCATGCCTAGATGACCCCCCAACCCCCCGGCCCAGCCCGGCGCAAGCGGCAGCAGCAGCAGCTGCCCGGGGGGCTAGGCCCCGGGCGCCAGGGAGGATCTCGCGTGCGCCCGGACCCCGATGGGTGACCGGGCAGCGCCAACTCGCCCGGGCCGCGTCCCCATATGCCTCTTTGCGTATGTGTGTGTGTGTGTGTGTGTGTGTGTGTGTGCGTACGTGCAGCCGAGGCCGTGCGGCCGGGCCGCGGGATCTCCCCCGGGGGGCCCGATCTCCCGGGCCCTGGCACGAGGCCGCCGCTCGGCGAGGGAGAAAGAGATAGAGACCCGGGCCGGGATGACTGCCGCGTCGGCCGATGCCCCGCCGTGCACGAGGCGCCCCAGGCCGCGCCGGGCCGGGTGTTTTGGCTCGGCCGGCGGGGGCACTTGCCGCGGCGCTCGCCGCCCGCCAAACGTCACCCCCCGCCGGGCCCCGGCCCTTCGCAGCTCCCGGACGGAAAAACAATCCCCCGGACATGCGCGGCAGACAGACGACGGCCGCCCATTCTCACCGGCGCCCCCCGAGGACATATCCCTCCAAAAAAGGCAGCCCCCGAAATTGCGACCCCAATTTCCGGCACCCGGCCGCGCGCCGACGAACATCCCCCCCGTGCCTGCGCGGCCGGTGGTAGCCGCAGCACCCCAATTTTTTCGGCCGCCCGCTTCGCCTAGGTGGCAGGCGGGCGCGCGCGGGCGCGCGGGCGCGCGCGCACGCCTAGGCAGCCCGCCGGCCGCCTTCCCCCCGCCCCCCGGGGCGGGCTTGTGAAACTGCACCGCCCGGCCGCGGGCCCCCGCGCACAAAAACAGATGCGCCCCCCTGGCGGCTTCCATCCATGCTCACGCAGCCCCCC
>NW_009243122.1:0-1302 GCF_000388065.1 Fonticula alba | reverse complement strand
CACAACCCGCATGCCCCTCTGGGCGCTGTGGGCGCTCTGGGCGCCGAAGAAAGGGCGGTTGTGTGCCCCTTCCCCTGGGCGCTTGAGGCCTCTTCCCAAAGCCGGGGGATCAAGCGAAGCGCGCCCCAAGGGCATGCGAGCGGGTTGGAGGCGGGCTGGGGGAAGGGCAAGAGCCGCCAGGGGGTGGGGGCGGGCGGGAGGGCGGGGGGCCGCGGGCGGGGAGGGGGGGTCGGGCCCGGGCCCCGGAGGCGGGGGGGGGGGGGGGGGGGGGGGGGGGGGCATGCGCGTGGTTGAGACACCCCGGCGACGCGTCTCTGTCCTCGCGCCTGGCTCCCCGCTCCCCCCTCCCCCCCGCCCCCGGGGGCGAGCGGGACACCCGGGGCAGGGGGAAGATGAGACCAGCACTTGTCAACCTGGCTCCCGAAGGGCCCCTTGGCCGGCGCCCCGCCCTCGCTCCCCGGTGGGGGGAGGCACCCGTCGGGTCTGTGTTTGCGGGCATGTTTCTGTGTTTGGCCTGGTTGTTTGTGCCCGAGCGGCTGAAGAATGCAGGCCGATGCTTTGGTCCCCGATGATTCCTGTCACCTTCCATTTGCTGTGCCCCTCCCGAGCGCGGCCGCCCCTTCGCCGGGGTCCGTCCGGCCTTCGGACGAATGTCGAAGGCCCCCGGCGCGGGCCTCACGGGCCCGCTTTCCCCCCCCCCCCCCCCCCCCCCACAGCCCTGCGCGAGGCGCGCGTGTGTGTCTCTGTCCCGGCGTGCTGCCCCGGCCCTCTCGTGGCCCTGCCCCAGCCCGCCCGGGGGGTGCCGGCCGGCGCACGAGGGCCAGCGGCCTGCCCCTCCCCCGGCTTGATCGGGGCACGCCGTCCCGCCTCGCCGGCGGCGGAGGGGCGCCTCGCGGAGTGGATGCCGACCTGGCCACGGGCGGCGGCTGGAGTCCCCGGGCCCCGTGTGTGTCCATGTGCCCGTCGGTCGGAGGCTTCTCCCTCAAGGGCGCCTTTTTCCGCGCGTCGCTCCGGTCTCTCGGTTTCGCTTGCCATCGCGCCGGCGGCGCGAGCCGGCTCTTGTCCATCGGCCGGCCCTCGCGCGCTGGGCCGGGAATTAATGAGCATCCTGTCTCGGCCGGGGCCGGGTGACCGGCCCCCGGGGACGCCAGGCGCGCCGGGCCGGCCCGCGGTCCCCCCCCCCCCCCCCAGAGGGGACGGCCGTCCTCCGCCACTTGTCGTTGGGCTCCCAAGCCGACGAGCTTGTTCGGACAGCGCGCCGCCGGTGGGGTCTCCCCTGCCGGACGAGCCGGTGGCACGCGC
>NW_009243121.1:0-1384 GCF_000388065.1 Fonticula alba | reverse complement strand
GGATCTCCCCGGCCCACATCCGGGCAGCCCATCCCCGGCGGCTTTGGGCCTGACCGTAGCCAGGCGGGCCCGCGCCCTCGTTCGGCCTCGGTGGCCCTGCCTCCCTCGGGGGAAGGGCGGCCAGCCGCTTGCCCGGGCCTCGGGCCAGCGCTGGAGGCGCCAACGGCCGAGGGGGCGCGGGGCATTCGCCCTGTCCCGGGCCTCCCACCGCCGGCCACGGAGCCGCCGCGCCAGGGAGGTGACGCCGCGCGCCGAGGCGCCTGCGTGGCCATGAGCCGGGCGATTTCCGCGCGCGGGCAAAACTGCCCCGCCCCCTTGGCCGTGCCCGCTGGCCGGTGTGCCGGGGTGCGTGCCCAGCGCAGCCGGTCGGCCCCGCCGGCGCCGGCCGCCGCATGGCCCGCGCCATGGCCATGTGTGCTCCGCAGGGCCCCGGCCGCGGCGGCCCACCTGGTCATCCTGTTTCGCCGGCGCCCCCGGGCTCGCGGCGGCGGCGGCGGCGGCGGCGGCGGGCGGCCCCGGGCCCCCGGTCTCCCCGGCCGCGGCCGCCCCGCGTCCCCTGTCCCCCGCGGAAGGGTGCGCGAGTTTGCGGGCCCCAGCGGGCCGGGTCACCCCCGCCGCGATCTTCTGGTCGCGGCACGAGCCCGCTGGCGGTGGGCGAGCGCGCCGGCGGCGGCCGGCCGGCCGGCCATGGCGGCTCATCCCGCGGCCCAGGGTCCGGCGGGCATTTGGCCGGCCCTGTGGCGATAGGGCGCCCCAAATCGACCGGGCGGTTTTCCCCCCCGAGCGGCCGAACCCCGGCCTGGGGCGCCTCAAACCGACTCGATAGCCTGGCTCACGCGCGTGCGTGCGTGTGTGTGTGTGTTTCGTTCCGCGTGCGCGCGTGTATGCCCGCCCGTGCAGCCGGCGCGCCGCGCCTGATGCCCCGGCCGCGCCCATGCGCCGCGGCCTTCCGGCCACGTCGAGCCGAGGCGGGCTGGGGCCGGGGGGAGGGGGGGGGGGGGTCCTGCAGGGCCGTCTGGGGGGGGGCGGCAGCCGGATGGGGGGTTTTAGTCCGGGGGCCGGGGCGCCCCCCTCGCGACCTGGCCCTCAATCGCTCGGCCGCCCGGCGGGCCCCGGGCGATCGTGCGCGCTCTCGACGTCGGCGGTGCCGTTGTCGTCGCCGCCGGCGCCCCCCGAGGCGCTGCGAGGCTGGCGAAAGTCCGCCCAGCCAGGACCAGCGGGGGGGAGGGGCTACCGGGCAGCCGCGCGAACGCGCGCGGCACACAGCGGGCCGGCCTTTTTTCCCGGGCCCGCCCCCTTGCTCCGGGGCCGCGCCTGGGCCCTGCCTGCCGGGCCGTGCGCCAACATGGGGCATGTTAACACACAGCCACATGTGGGATCCAGG
>NW_009243120.1:0-1392 GCF_000388065.1 Fonticula alba | reverse complement strand
GGTGGATCTACTTCGGTGCGGCCCTCGGCGTGTGGACCGGCCTGCGCACGTATGATAGCCGGCGCTTCACCAGCTATGCCGATGAGCTGAAGGCCAGGCGCAGGTGGTGCGTTCTCCCTCCCTCCCCTCCTTGCGCCACCCCTCGGCCGGCTTGCCGGTGTTCTTGCCCCCCCCCCCCCCCCCCCCCCCCCCCCCCCCCCCCCCCCCCCCCCCCCCCCCCCCCCCGGCGGGGCGGAGAGCAGGCGTCCCGATCACCGGGCGCACGCACCAGATCCGCGTGCACCTGCAATTCCTCGGCTACCCGATCGCCAATGACCCGCTGTATGTGCATCCGGCGTATGGCCCGGCCGGCGGAGCGGGCGGCCTGTACCATGAGGCGGCCTTCCTGGCTGCCGATGAGGCGGTCCCCGAGGAGCACATCCGCCGGGCCCGGAGGGTGTGGGCCGCGCCGGTGCCGGCCGACGATCCGGCCCTCCGCCTGCTGGACCCGTCCGGCCAGCTGGCCGCCGCCTATGCGCAGGAGCCCGCCACCGAGGCCGAGGCCGAGGCCGGCTCCTGGGCCGAGCTCCTGGCCACCGAGGATGCCCAGCTGGCCGAGGCGCTGGAGGACAGCTCGCCGGCGGCGACGGCCGCCCGCCAGACGGCTCGCCAGCAGGCGGTCGCGCGCTTCTTCGCCGTGCAGTCCTTCTCGCGCGGCGGCCCGGCATACAGCTTGACCTCGGCACCGGGCTTCAGCCTGGAGGAGCCGGCCGGGGAGTCGGCGGCCCCGGCCAGCTCGCCCGTGCGGCTGGAGGACCTGCCGCCCTTCTGGGTGTCGCCCTCTTCGGTGGTGGCCGAGCGGGTGCAGTACCCTGCCGAGGCGATGAACATCTGGCTGCATGCGTACCGTTACGCTTGCCGGGACTCGCACTTCAAGGTGGGCCGCGGCCGGCCGGCCCCCGAGCCGGCTGCCCCTGCGCCGAGCGCCGACTCCGGGTCCGATCCTACGGGGGATGTCCCGCGGCCCGGGGTCCTGGCCTCTGCTGCGGATGGCCCTGGCGCCGACCCAGCCACCGAAGGCGTGGGCCCGGCCCGGGCTGCGGATGACACCGGCGGCGCGGCCCCGCCGGCCCCGGGGGCCGACGCCGAGATGAGCTGGTCCTTCTATGCGCTGCCGGCGCCGGCGTGGGCCGACCGGGACTTCGCCCGGGACCAGTACTTCCTGACGGTCCTCAACAAGGAGAACCCATTCATGTGCCTGGCGCAGGAGGCCCTTGCCGCCATGCCGCCGGTCGTCGAGGGGGCTCTGCTCCCTGGCAGCGAGGCCATTGTCCGCGGCAGCGACGAGTAGGCGGCGCCCGTTCCCGCCCCCCGGCTGCCCAATTCACCTCCTTCTCCCCCTCCCCCCCCCCC